>NW_015090803.1:15832222-15930326 GCF_001431845.1 Calidris pugnax
GGTTGTGTTGTGTTTTGGATAAGAAATGAGGGGGGGGGGGGGGTGTGTTCTTTAACATTTCTGAGAATAAAAAATTGGCTTAAACAATAGGCTTACCCAATTAAATAAATAAATATATCCAAGTACAGCTCAAAAATACTTTTTCTAAGAGATTTTTAGGACAAGGGTAGTGAATTTTTGTTTTATATGGAAAGCACAAGAATCTTAGGAAAATGACTGCTGTATAAACAAACTACATCACTGACTCATTGATCCAGCTCATCTTTCTCTGAATACTGTGCTGGCTGCTTAACAGAGGTGGAAGGAGTTCCCCCAACAGATAAGTAGGAATACCTGAAAAAGAAGTTACCTCAAGCAAATTTGGGTTGCTTTATGTTTTGCAGCACAAAGTCTCTATTCTCCCCAAATTGTAATCATAGCTCAATTAATATTTCTGTTCAGTTTATTTATTTAAATTTGTTTCAGAATGCCTCTTTCTTAATTTACCCATTAGTGTTTTCTGCTTTAGGTTCAGTAGTTTATTTTGTAAGGAAGCTGGTGGGGTTTTTTTATTTTTTAATTTTACTTCCTTTTAGTTGTCTTTGAGTGTTTCCCCTTTCTTGCATTACAAAACAGCATGTAAACCTAGTTAGGAAGCTGTGGTCTTTTATTTAGAGGAACAGCTAAGTTCACAACTGATTATGACAGAGAAAATAGGACAAAATTATGCTGATGTTTATAGGAAGGAGATTTATAGTGGAGAGGCTGAAGGATCTCTTTTAGGCTTAGTGATACTCATATAAACTTCTCTTAAACACCTTTTTCCATGGAAAATTGTAGCTAAAGAGGGGTAGTCTCTGTAAGGTTACGCTCAAAGAATTTTTTGTCCTGTTTGGAGGAGCTGTTTTGTTGCCTTTACAGAGCAAAGCCCAATAGTCTCTAAAGTATTTCATATTCCTTAACATCAGAAATCTGTTATTATTCCTATATCTTGGATCCCTAACGTTTCTCATTTTTCATGCCTTTGAGCCTTACACTTTCTGGCAGACAATTTTTAACGTTACTCTTCTCTGGCATCAGCAATAACCTTGCCTAAGTTGTAAAAGCTTGATGTTCAAACTACAGTATGTTTTATGTGTTCATACCCTTTCTTGGCTTGATTGCTTATATAAGTTTAAAAAAACCAACGAGTTAGAAACAAAAGCTGCAAAAACGATATGAAAAGGATGCAGTGAGTGGCTGCTGCACCGTTACACTGTAGATGAATAATAGACTAGCATGTAAACAGATGCAAGCTGAAGATGAATGCAAAATGAATGAGGGGAAGCAAACAGAAAGAGCAGATAGGAAAATAAGATTTGGGAATATTTAATCCTCTTCCTGGGAAAATACTGTGCCAGTGGCATGGCCGATCTCTCTCTTTACTGTGGCATAATCAGAATTTCAGAGGTACCTGTCCAGTTAGGGCATGCATTTAAAGAAAAACAGGAGAAAACCTACATATGAACTTGCTGAGCGTTATTTTGTGGGAGTTCAAAGGGAGCTATTGATCAGGTATGTATTTCTAGGTTATTACTAGACCAAAAAAGGTTCTGCTTTGTGAACTCAGACAAATTAAAATATCTTATGAGAATCTGTATATTGTCTGTAGCAAAACTGAACACCATTATCTTATGATTTCAGAACTAAAATATTGTTTAACTCAAATTTAGTACCATCACCAAAACACGAAGAAAACCAGAGGGAAGGCATGGAAAAAGGAGGCAGGCAAAAGGGAAAACACAGAGAAAATATATGAAAAAGTAGCATTCCAATGTGTGTTATTTCAATCATGCTAGCTTTGTTAGCGCCAACTATAAACAAACTGATAGGGCTCACTTGCAGTGTTTTGCAGTTAGATAGGATTCAGGAGAGATTAAGTTATTGACCTGCACATCAATTTGTGTCTATCTTGGGCAGAGGGGATTGAAAGTCATACTAACCCCTAACATGAGGATAAGATGAAACAAGAAGAAATAGCTTGCTTCAACGAATTTCGGTGTAAAGAAAGAATGCTTTGACTTGCACAGACTTTTAAGCCTTATATTGTTTCTTGGAGCTGAGGACTTCCAGGCCAGGAAAGTTCATCCAGGTAGGCACTGAGCATGATTCTGCAGAAATGTTCCCTGGTCAAAAGATATACTTTCTGTATCTGTTGTTCATAATCTTAATCTTCTCTCCACAATCTTTATAGAAATCTGCGCTGTGTTAATTCTGGAATGGTTTGTAGCTCTTTCTGTAAATCACGTGAGTTGCTCTGCTTTCGTATCTGTGAAGGCCTAGCAGCTGATATATCATCTGACCTCACCACTACAATATTAAGCTATTTTTTTATAGTAAACTGTATTATGAAATAGCTATATATTTCTTTTTTTCCCTCACGGTGGATTTTTCAAAATAAGCATCTTTTTTTTTTTTTTTTTGAAAGGCATCGTGCTCTGATGATCATGTTGAGAATTGAACAATTAAAATCCCATTTTAATGATCTCTTGCTGTCATCACTGGTCCCTCTGACAACTGCCAGAGTTGGATAAGCACAGCAGCATTTGCTGTAGAGTTTTCAGATAGATACACACATTTCAGACCAAAAAGTACTGTATGCAGTCATTTAGAGGCCATAGCTAAAATTAATCGACTCAGCATATTTGTCACCTTAATAATTTTGACACAAAGTTTTTGTAAAATTAGCACCAATGTAAATTTAATGGGACTGACACTATAAAAGAAAAATAAAACAGGCAGTCTAGAAACATTTCTGTGCAATTTAGGCACATCTCTCATGTTTACTGTCATAAAATTTTATGGCTGCATAGAGCAGCCAAATTATCTACAGGAAGCTAAACATTAATAAATACCTCTTTAAATATGCAAGAATAGATTAGGTCTTCTCAGGAGAGGTGAGAGCAGCATTAGACAAAGGAATCTACAGTCACACATGCACATATCCATCCCATCCTGTTCCCAGTTTAACCAGTAGAGATATTCCTGTTGTCCAAAGTAATAAAATAAGCAGGCTAATATTAAATCTGTTTTCGGGCACACTCTGATTTTTAGCATCTTGGTTCTCCCCATGAATAGAATAACAGGAGTTGCCAATACCTTTTAGTGATTTTCTTCCTCTTTCATAATGGGATAGTATACAAACTATTAACCACGAGTTTATTAACACACATCCTGCTTCTCATTGCAACTTGAGCACACTGCAAAGAGATACACCATTCAGAGGAGTTAGGAGGGAGCAGTCCCAGCATGCCAGCATCTTGTTACAGAGGGGAATTTAGTGCTTTTTTTCCTTTCTCGATAACTGACCAGCACTTATCTGTTCCCTTTCAGACAGTGTCTTTCCTTTGGTTATTTTTCTCAAACACAAAAACCCATCCCTTGGGATTACAAACAAAATGCAAACTTTGAATCAGAAATTCCCCAGGTGTCTTATTCTTTTTCAGTATTTCCTGGTAATTTTAACAGTGTGACTTTTACAATGGCATAAAAATTCTGAAATGTTGTGGCATGAAACAGAAAAGTAAGGTACCCTTATAATATGAACTATGCAGAGACAGAAAAGGGATACTCTATTCAGAATCTGACTTTGTGATCTGACTTTCTGAGAAGTTTCCGACTTGAAAGATAAAAAGATTTGCATTCTCAAGTTTTTCTTATATTGCTCAAAATGTTCCCTCAGAGTGAGAAAAAAAGAATGTCAAAGGGGTCAGTTCACAGTAGCTAAATAATTAAGTGTTTTCTGGACTCACAGTTTGGCAGTGTGAATTCATCTTCTGTGTTGGGGAACGAGATTTCCACCCATTTGGGCTAAGGCGCATATCCAGTCTCTGAAAAAAAACCTAGATCCATCCTCTTTACACCCTCCCTTCAAGTATTTATATCCATTAATAAGAGCCCCCTGAGCCTTTTCTCTCCAGGCTAAACAGCTCCAGCTCCCTCAGCTGATCCTCATAGGAGAGGTGCTCCAGTTCCTTATTCATCTTCATGGCCTTTTGCTGGATTCTCCCCATGTCCGTGTCTGTCTTCAACTGAGGAGCCCAAAACTGGACTCCAGGTCCACACTCCAGGTGTGGTCTCACCTGTGCAGAGTAGAGGGGAAGGATCACCTAACTCCACGTGCTGGCAGTACCTTGTCTAATGCACCCCAGGGTAATGTTGGGCTCCTTTGCAGCAAGAGCATGTTGCTGGCTCATGTTCAACTTGGTGTCCTCCAGGACCCCCAGGTCCTTTGCTGATGAGCTGCTTTCCAGCTGGGTGGTTCCCACATACACTGATGTGCAGAGCTGTTCCTGTTGCACCCATTGTAGTCACAAGTGACAGCTAAGCTTCCCATCTTGTACAGAGTTGCCTATTGCCCACATTTAATCATATCCTTTTCCTTTAATGTGCCTAATTTGTGCCTGGTTCATTTCAGTGATTCCATATTCCCCTATGTTCGGTTATCTTTATCCCCAAAAACACTTCTGTACAATTTCAGAATGAAATCATTAGAACATTATGACAAAATACTGTATTAGTGGATATATACACTAAAGAAAGTGTCTTTGCTGACTTAATTACCAGATTCAGTGCATAGTCCAGCACCAGTATGGTTGCACAAGTTGAACTGAAAACCGAATTTGAGTGCCTGATATTACAAAAAAGTACTATCAAAATCATCTGGAGTATGGTAAACTGTGATCAAACATAATGTTAAGTCTTGTTTTACAATACTTAAAACATAACAATAATAATAATATAGTAAAACATCGAGGCCACGGTATGGAATGGGTTATCTGAGAAAAAGATGAATAGGCCTTTTGATTCTGAAAAAGAGAAGATTTAGAGATTATGACGGAAGCCTGGAGGATCATTGGATTCTTGCAGAGGATGAATGGGAATTGCCTGTTCCTTCTCTCTCCTCCTATAGAAACAAGGAGCTATCAGGCAGAGCTGGTGGAGGTGAGGTGCTCACTTCAAAATTAAAAAAAAAAAAAAAGTTTTGTTTGTTCAAACAAATCAAAGGAAGTTTTTATGCACAACAGTTAGCAAACTGATGGAACTCCTTACCAAGGGAAGATCACACTTGAACCCCATGGAAGCGATTTTAAGAAAGCAAGTTCAAGCCACTATCAGCCAAGATAGTGGATCAATTTGCTCTTAATACAAATAGAGTATCAAGTGAAATGCCTAAGATGCGCACTGGTCAAGAGTTGAATCTCTGGTAATGTTGACAGGTGACAAATATTAGCATAAGGAATCAAAGCAATGGGAGTAGCCATAAGTACAAGACAATGTAAACAATTAAAGCTCAGGTGGCTGAAGAAATCTTTAAAACAAATGCCTTGCTAAGTTGTACTACAGTTGTACCACATAAAAGTGGTACAGGAGATGACTTGTCCTCAATGCTGACAGTAGTTTCTTGTGTCAAGAGATAATCACAAGTTGCAGCTTCCTTGGTATCTGGAGCTGCGCAGTTCCTGCATGTCCTGCCTTTACAGACTGTTCTTTGGATAATACCAACTTCAGTATTTGGGAAGTATGCTTTTCTGCCTTTCAGGAGTTGGGAGAAGCCAGAAAAGTCAAAGCACTTCTAATGTAATAATAAAATCCTCATAATAAATCAGTTAGAAGATTCCCATCAGCAGAGCCTGTCTTAACTCTCGTGGTCTAACAAGGGGACTTTGCTTGGTTATAGACCCATATACAGCTTGCTATTTAGAAGAGCCTAAAAATGATACCTAGGAAGCAGAGAGATGTAAATAGCCCAGTGTCGTTGTATTTATGAAGTAAAACAAGCAGCCTGGAAGTGGCATAAGTGCTTTTTCTGGAGGCTTTTTCTAAGGTGGTAGCTAATGTCAGGAACTGAACACCATATCCCAAAGGGTTAGTGGCCATAAAGTTCTCCTCTAACATGATAGGGTCAACATCCTTGGCTACATTTATGGCTGTAAATTAAACAGGGAAAAGCCTCGAGCCCTGGCACATGCTCATTAGCAAGAATACTCCCTGGTGGAAACTAACTTTGCTAGATAATGTCTGGGCGCAGGCCAGGGACTGTTCCCAGTAGGCAGAACTGACAAAGCTATACTGTTATCTGGGACGAGAAAGTTTAACTGTATGGAAGGAAGCCATTCCGTGCCAGTTAGCCTCGGGGTCAGAAAACCTGACCTTGTTTAGTTTAGTGTTACAGACAGAATACTTTGACTGGAAGGCAAGAGGAGGGTAAGACAAAATGCAGATGGAGAAGACAGGCGGTCGATCCGTGGGTGTAGGAGGCATCATACTGGGTGTTCTCCACAGAAACGCTGAGATCTGTTTATGCAGGTAGTATTTACTCTCAGATGATCCAGTAATGCACCAATCCAGTCTTAATGATCACCTAAGCACGATCTCAGATCCTGGAGGGCATTTCTTTAAAAGATCCCTGCACAGTTTGGAAAGCCTGAGAGCGAACACAAGGACGGCTTCCAACTCCTTAAAGCAGAAGGGGATCATCTGTTTTGTACGTACATGGAGAACAGAACAACGAGTAACGTGCTTAAATTCTGTCAGGAGATTCAGCTAGACTAGAAAAACTTAGTAATGGCAATGGCAGCAAGGACCAGGAATAGCTCTGCCTGGGGAAGAGGGGGAGTTTTTGTCGCAGAGAATGGCTGGGTGGCACAGGTAAGGGGCTCCTGCAAGTCTCTGCTTTTTGGGGTGGTTTTTTTGTCTGTGGGTCTTTATAAATGTCTGTCAGTCATTTTTAAGGGAGCATCTAATTCCTTCTGCTGTTGTCGCTCGAAAACTGCATCTTTAAACAGTGCAACAGCCACTACCTGGGGTAAATCAGTCCAGTCCTGCAGCCCGAAAGGCCCCCATCCAGTAGGTCACCAGAGGAACCTGTGTGAGTACAAACCCAGTTTCACACCAAGGGGCTCTATCCAGCCTGCTCTTTATACCACGCATCTACATCAACATACATTTCTTTAATGGAGATAGGCTCTATTCAGTTCTTCTGCTTTATTTCCTTCAAATTGAAGCCCTACATAAGAAAAGAGTGGCTAATGACAAGTCAATGCACCGAAGGGGGTAAAGAAGAGGGGCAAAACAAATGACACTTGTACGATTTGTTTTCTTAATTTACACATTTCCTGCTTTGATTCTCTTCCTCTTCCCCCCTCCCCCTCAACCACGAATTGCTAATGTGTCTTCTGTTTTCACTAGGAAGACACAATTCTCATTCAGAGGGCAGGACCTCTTAGGGTAGGCATTAACTCCCATAAGCTCAGTGTATTGCTGGAAAGTTATTCATGTTACTGATAACAGACCAAAAGCAGTTTCCAGGATGTTTATATTGGATTTAGTGTCTTTCCATATTAGAGATTTCAGATTTTACTAAAACAATAATGAGATTAAAAGCTCGCCATCGTAACAAGCAGGTCCCTATGACTTCTACAGCATCTATGGTATTAAAATGATAATAGCTACATTTTATGAATTAATTCAGAGCATGTTGCAGTGGACAGTGACTGGCTTTGCCAGAGATGTAGAGCAACAACTTAGCCTTTGTCCTTCAATGTTGTTAGCCTCCTGCTTTACTTCCTTTAAATTGAGGAAATAATCAATAATACCAGCTGCAGCTGTTTCTGTCCCTTTGTCTGCCAGCCAATCAGTTTCAATTGCAAAATCAAAATCACAAAGAAGCCTGCAGTCATGGAATTAGTGAAGCCCAGAGACTTATGACATAATACAGTCTCTAAGCTTTTAAAACTAGAAATTCTGCAATGAGAGCTAGGTAAGTCCTTATACCTCTCTGCCTTCTTTCTCCCTTCATGCAGATGAACATATACCCACATATGTATACCCCTACCCATATTTACACATTTTGGCTCTATTCAAGCTAATGTACATTGTATTTGAAAGTTTATTTGGGTGGGATTTTTTTGTTTTCTTTTGGGTTTTGGGGGGGGCTTATTTTTTTACATCTTCAAAAGGATGTCCAAATTTTTTGTTTTCTTTTGAGTTTTGGGGGGGGTTATTTTTTTACATCTTCAAAAGGATGTCCATAGCTGTAGATGATGTATAAAGGGGAAATACTTGGAGATTGGATTTCCAAATATAGACTTCCCAATGTGGGCTTCCAGAGCAGAGTTGCGTGGCAGGATGTGTATGATAGACCACGAGAGAACTAAATCACTGTAACTTAGACCATATATGAATAGAGGTACTTATCCACCTGTTCTACTCAGGCACAAATAATTCTAAGGATATTGAAATGGCAGTTCTTTAACCACAGTATTAATTATGCTAACCTGGGACCACGAACTTCTTTTGAGACATTCAACTTAATTTTTGAGGTTGGTGGTTTTTTTTGTTTGGTGCTTTTTTTTAATGTTATGCTGCTTACCTGGAAAGACAGCATGCTTACAAGTACATAAAAAGGACTTCTTCCTAGTTATAATACTTAAGGGTAATACTGAAATAGGTCTTTATGGTTCCCAGAACTTGCAGTAGAGGCAAAGAGGTAGTGAAGATCCCTTAGCTGTTAAGGTATGGTTAAGCTCAGCAGACTGAAGGAGAGAGAAATGTATGGCTTCTTTCTCTTCAGTAAAGTAGTTTCGTGAGAGGGAGTATGCTCATTCCCTCTTTGCTCAGTATGGAAAACAAATGGAATGTAAGAAAATTCAAAGCAAATCCCTCTGAGATAGACTGCCTTCTAAGATTAAAAGATTGATCCTTAATTAGGATAGTCTTTTAAAAGAAAACAGCAATAGCATTCCCAACTCCAAGAAATCCGAATTGTATGCCTTGTTGTTCCTCTGCCAGATCTCACAGAACAGCAGAGAGAACAGAGAAATCTGAGCTATAATAGCTGCTCTGAATGCACTTCCCATCTCCGAGCAATGCTCTCTGATGGTACTCGGGAAACTCATATCTCTACCAGGTGGGGAACCGTGAATCCTGCCTCTACAAAGTGAAATCACATGAACTCTGGTGTTTTGTGGGTTTTTTTAATGAGTAAATATAAATTTATTCATAAATAAAAATATAAGCAGATGAAATGGCAATATTGAGCTCTTTCTGAAAATGATTTTCAGTGACCTGATAGTGAAAATCCAGTGATTTATTTTTTTTCAGGTAGAACTAAGAATTTTCTACTGCTATTGCAAATGGCTGTTGCAGTACATTTCTAAACTGTGGGTTTATTTTTGAGTGATATGGCTCATACTGACTTTTAATAGTCCACTCTTTGCTAAAATCTTTGCTTGTCCTCACTGTAGCATGGTTTCAGTGTCACGGTAGAAGCAATCTGAAATTATAAATAGTTAAAAATAAATAACAAATAATATGTGAAGGTTCATTATTTATTTCACCATGATTCAATTCATCCTGATTCAAATATTGAAGATAGAAATCATCGATATTAAGGCCAAATAGTTCTGAATGTGGTGGTATGTGAAAAATAGGATAGAAAAATTTTTATAAATAACTGTTGTTAAAATACTTACAAATTTTTGAGTTCAAATTGCATTCCCTTGAAACTAATAAGTCTTGTGGAAAAGATCATTTCCTTTGAGGGGAAGAGGGGACTAAAAATGTCATTGCAAATTAATGATTATCAAATGATCTATTAAAAATAGTATAGAAATTATAATACTATAGTGTGAAAACTAGGGAATTGAGGGAAATTGTTTCAAAGATCAATTTTCAATAAATGTGAAGACAAAGTATTATCATAATGTTTTCTGAAAAGTGTTAACTACCAAAAAATACCGTTGTGTGGGAAAGTTATAAATACAAGCTGTGTGAATCCTGTGAATTTGGGGGTTACCCTCACTCGTGTGGTTATCAGTATCTGAGTCCTTTAAGCCTTTTGTGTGCTATTCCTTGAGAGACATCATTACGTTATCTTATGAACTTATTGTAGATGGTATTTAACATAGCACACAATAAATAATAATTTGTCCCTGCTGAGTCTAGGGACTGGGCGTCTGTTCAGCACAGCGCTGTGCTCTGTGTGGGGAAAGTCTTGGAGAGCATCAGAGAACGCTCTCGTCACTATCCATGTGTTCTGCTGGAGCCATCGCTGCTATTCCTGTATCGTCTTTTCTTGCTACACAAAACAGCAGGTTCTTTTCCAATTTCTAAAGACATAGTCTACTCTCTCTGACTGGAAATGCGTCTTTTACCATCAATACAACCATTGGTTGTGTTACAGACCTTTAACATTTTATCACACTTAAAGAAATACTTGACTGGGGTCAGGGATTTATGTTTCAAAGTAGCAAAGATAACATCATGCTGTATTTCATTCTCCTAGCCAGGTTAGTTATTTTAGATTTTTTTCAAAATTGGGTTTTTTTTTAGTTATATGCACCTGATTTGTGCGGACATTTCAAAAGGTGATGCAATAAAATACGTTTCCACTTTTTTGTTTGGGTAGAATAGAAAACTAATAAAAATTACAGTTAATGTGAAGCAAATCCAGAGCTCTTGACCAAAACTGTATGTGGCCCAACTGAAGTTTGGTTAGCTGAGCTAGTCAAGAGAAAGCTGAGTAAAATCTGAGGCCGATTTGTCTTTTGATGCATACAAATCCTATAGTTAATGCAGCCAAAATTCTGGGAAACTGAGGTCCTTTAATCCCCCATGACATTTGCTAAATGACCCCTTGAAAGTCTGATTTTCCCTGGGGGAGAAGAGGTGGAGGGAAGCACTCACATATATATACACAATCTAATTCTACAATTGCAAATGCAAACTTACTTAAGCAAATCAGGAAGAGAGATCTGGCATGTTGATTATTTTAATTGAATTGTTTCCCGGATCAGTCAAGAGATCAGAGCTTGTTTATTTGTTTTTCTCAAATGCTTTTCTTTATGCAAGTGTAATATGAGTATTTATGCTTTTATTTCCTCTCTGCCCCTCTTTTACGTTACTTTTCTTTGGGGCAAAATTTCTCCAATTCTTTCCCCTGTGAAACTATACACTCTACTGCAAAAGCTTCCTTCAGCCAGGTTTCCATGATGATAAAATGTCTGCTCTTTAAAAACAGCGGTCTGTATGCTGTAGTTTGGAACATGTTACCGTGTGTTTCATTGATTTTATTCACATGTATTTATTTATGGGTTTTTGATAGGCGTTCTGTGTATGGATTTACACTTGCTTTTTCTTCTGAACACATGATGCAGATTAATTTGAGGAGAGAAAAATTTGATACTATACATAACAGAGCAGAATAAAACATGTCATTTATGTGTAACTAATGTGGAATGAGATAAAAACTGATTTTCTACCAACTACCATGGGATACAGTTTTTCCAGTACAATTCTCTGTGTCCCTCAGATCAGTATCGTTTATTGTTTTCATTCAGTATTTGCTGAAGGAGTGGTTTTGTTTCCATCATAAGGTGCAGTGTTCTTTCAGATCAGTAGGGTATTATACTGTCACTGTCTATTACACAATAATTCAGTGTTTTCATCACTCTACCAAGAGTTTATAATCCAGCTACAGAAATTCCCCAGGCCAAAACATGACATTCAGGGAGTTTCAAGGACAAATAACATATTTTAAATCTCATCTGAGTGTTCAGATTGTAAAAGTATAATAAGTACATATCAAACTTGGATTGTTTGATTGTATTTTATTTAGGAATTGTGTAATTTTGAAGATGAAGTTTGACTTTCGAGAAGTTAAAGGCATAATTCTTGGGCATAGGACATCCAAATTTATTTGTATGTAGCATAACGCTTCACTATGGCTCGTGACATTTATTAAGGTCTGTGGGAGGAAGTCATCCGCTCAATTCTCTGAAATAAATTTTAATATCAAAATATTAGTCTTAATAGATAGATGGAATCCCATGAATCTAAATACAATTGAGCTTGTGACTGAGATGCCTAAAATCTATCTAAACCCCAGACAAATACCCAGTACTTTTAATTTCTCCCGGTGTCTAGACCCTCCAGACACTGAAATGCATTGAGCACTGCTCAGTGGCCTGAAGCTACCCCCTTGGCTGGTTACTGGTGTGGCTGGGACTTCTAGTATTAATGTGGGAAGACAGAAAGGGATATATCCTACCTCTAGTTCTGTTATGACTCAATTCAGACAGGGAGATAACTACGTGCCATGCTGATCAGGAGCACAGATAACTCTTTCTGGTCCTTTACCTTTCCCACTAAGGACTGATAGTTAGTCATCCTCATCCGTTTCCTCATCAGGAAAGACATCTGGGTTCTGCACTCTCAGTTTGCATGTAGCTGAATCCATGGTTTCTGTTGTCAGAAAGACTTTTTCTTGTTTTCCTCCTAACCTGATGACAATTATCTTTCTGCTTACGCATTGACAGTCTCCCAACATACTGTGGAAACCTGGATGGTTTAAACCCTGAGGGTATCACCTAGTACCAGGAGCTGGTACTAGTAAGTGCTGCTGCTGTGTCTATAGTCTCTTTCCTAAAAAACAGGCAACCTTGAGCCACGAGTGCTCACCTTGTAACATGGCTGGAAGGAACAGATTCTAAAGTGGAAGGGATTGATTAATGATTGCTACTTCCCTATGCAGCCAAAGAAGAGAGAAACCAATCTAACTTGGGGACCTTCTTGAGACTTAATTGAGGTAGATATCTCTCTGTTGATGAGAGAGGGAACTTAGGTCTGTGTTTGTAGAAGGGTGGGTTATGCTCATCTCCTCACCGCCTCCCTCCTCCAGTCCTCCCTGAACAAGGTGCTAGAATTTAGATGCAGTGGATCGCAATCTGTTATAATCGTGAATAAACCATTTAAGTTTAAACAAAATGAAAATATACTGCATTTTAAAAGAAGATATTGTGACATTAAAAGATTCAGTGTGCCAGGAGCCCGTAAGCAGTGTTAGTAAGAGGTGACAGGACATGGAAGACAGCATAGAATGAATGATACAATAATAAAGGCACAGCAGATGGCAGTTCTGGTACTAGGAGTACCAGCATGGTTCTCTGTAAGATGAGAGAATGAAGGAATTAATATGAAATAAGAAAAAAGGAAAAGACCAGTAAGCATATATTATGAATTTTGCTAACAGAAAATACTAGATCAGAAAATACTGGCACTTTCTAGAGGAAGCAAAATACAGTGATATAAGAAATCTGACATAAATAGTGAACCATATTAACTGTAATGCATGCTTTACCATAGGAAATGGTCATTGTTATTAAGGATTTGGGTTGGGAGAAGTTGGCTGGTCATTCACAATCTTCTTACCCTGTTTTTTGCTGTGTAAATTCCAGCTAAAGTTGTCTGGTACATAAGAAACCGTCAGTACAATTTCTGGATTATTTGCTTTGAGGGTAATTTGCAGGCATAGAAGGAGAAGGGAAGGGGATAAGGAGTGTTCAAAATTCCCTTATTTGTTGGCAAGTTTGGCTGTACCTGCTACAGGAAGGGTCACTTTTCTCTGTAAGAAGGTACATCCATGCATCTGCATCTATTCAGCATGTTTTGGTACTAACCAAGAAGCAGCAACAAGGAACTTGCCGTTTTTTGGAAATACTCATCCAGATTTGTTTTGAGGGTTTTGCAGGGTGTTTTTTTTCCTTCTCCACCCTCACCCTGTGTTCAGATTTGTTTTCTTTTTCAGTATGAAAACATGGAAGAACAGTGAGTTAACATTTAATGAGGATCATTTTCAAATTAGTGATAAGGAAGTAAAAGAATACCTGGAAAAACTAAATATATACATAAATCAGCAGGGCCAGATGATGTTCAGTCAAGGGTTCTTAAAGAACTGTCAGAATAAATTGTGGATCCACTCGCCATAATTCTGACAAGTCATTAAGAACAGGTGATGTACCAGGGGTCTGAAGAAGAGCAAATGGTTTGCCAATTAGTTGTAAACTGGCAGATTGGACCACCTGGTCCAGCTGTATCTGAAATGTATTTCCCTTAAAGTTTTCCTCCCAGATCTCTATTCCTAGGCTACTGGGTTCACAGTTTGTAACAAAGAGAAATAACTGAAGATTTTTATATAACATAGAAAAGGAAAGAATCACAAACAAAAACAAGCCTACAAGCCTGATTTGGTCTTTAAACCTGGTTGTATAGCTGCTACTTGTGAAGCTCACTCTCTTCAACTATTTTTCTTTTACATTTTCAAAGGATCTTTTTATACCTCTTCGAACTTATTTGTGAGCCTCAGCTGTGCTTTCAGCACAGAACCAAGTTGGAGAGAATTTAAAATATAAACAGTCCAAAAGATACTAATATGAAAGATCGATTTTGGCCATCACCTAAAAGTGGTAAATTAAGAGCCTTCAGTTTTCAAATAAGAGGGCAATGAGTATGGGAAGTGTTATTATTACTGTTCATTTTCAAACACAATGTTTGTGTCTACAAGCAAGCGTAACACTTATCATTTGAGGTCTTAAGTTAGAGTACCTAACAAGTTTATTTCTACAAGCAAGTGTAACATTTACCATTTGAGGTCTTAAGTTAGAGTACCTAACAGCACATGTGCATTTAGAGTGTAACATTCACAATTTGGTTAAAACTGAGGAGGATAGTTAGATAAGGAATTATGAGATAATTAATACTAAAATTTGGTACATATTACAGTTACGTGTCTGTCTAATAATTCTAATGTCTAATAATTAGGGTTTTTTCAATGGTTAAGACCATTTGCATACTTTTAAATGATATATTTAATTTGGTATGCACAAAAATTGCAATGGGATGAAAAGAAAATGTGACAAACCAAACATAAGCTGTAGATTTATCAGTTTTTGTTGCATCGTATGAAAATTAAAATTCCATGTTGATCCAATGTGCTTCCATATCCATTCAAGTGTATACTTTAAAATGACCAGATAGAGGTTTCTGTTTATCTGTGAAAGCTGCAAAATATCATGCCAAACAGCTCACTGGACTTTAATTATTATTTTTTTTTCATCATTCATGCAAGAAACTGTACGGAGGAGTATGTAAAGCTTAGTTTATGTAAGTGCTAATGGGAGATAGGGGGACTTATTTTTTTTTAAAAATTACAGAAGTTGTCATCTACATGCTTTGTGTATGGCAAAAAGCCATTAAAAAAAAAAAAAAAAAAAAGAGCCTGGATGTCTGAGCAGCTGATGTTTGTAGCAAGAGGAAGAGCAAGGACAGGCTTAATTCTGCAACCAGTATTCACATTGAGTAACATCTGTTCCTGTGAATGGTCCTATTGAGCTGCGGGCGCGCTCACCAGCTCCCAGAAAAGCCGGGCTACTGCAGACAAGTGCCTTTATGATGGGCAGCCTAGAAAGAGACCATCAGCATTGTCCAAATGAGCAAGGACTAGTCAGCTCGAAAAAGATGGGAAGACTGGGTGCCCAGCTGATAACTGAATTTCAGGGGTTTTCTTTATATTACGAATTTCCTTCGTAATTGCCCTCATTCACTCATTCATGCCTATTAAGATCCCCATGGAAGGAAAAAATAGTCGTGAAAAATAAGCTTGCATTTGCAAGATGGCTGAGTGACTGAGCTGAGGCTGAGTGAGGAACCCTCACAAGTCAGCCAAGGGAAATACAAATCATCAGTCTGCACTGGGCTGAAGTTTCTGCTGAACTGGGGAGGGAGCCCTGTTGCTGCCGAGCGCTCACGTGTGTGTACGTTCTCTTTGACAATCCTCCCTGGGGAGGCAGCAGTGCGGTGCGAAGTGTGCAGTTTACATCTTAATCTCGTAGATTAATAGTAGCAATCATTATTATTTTTTTTTTTAATTGTCTCCTCTTGCTTATTATTTATGTATATTCCAGTACCTCCTAAGGAGCCTAATCAGGTAGCGGAGTCACAGGGAACAGAGAACTGCACAAACAAAAAAAAAGTAATCCACGCCCCGGAGAGCTGGCAGCCTGCTCAGTGCTTCCTTGATGATCACGCCTGATCATTGATTTCACGTGTGAAACCAGAGCTATTGGAAAAATTTTGAGGGAACATACATAAATTAAGGTTTCCCCATTCCCACAAGATCCAGAAGGATCCAGACCTATCGCAACTCTAAACGGTTCTATTAATTCAGTAGGTACAATGGGACCAGGGTTGCAAATAGGAGGTGGTGGCTTTCCTGAAGTTAAAGAGCAGTTTGATGGTTGAGCTGAATGGAATTGAGAACCCCTGACTTTCCTCCCCGCATCTTTGTCGCTCTGTGATTAATATTTAGATAAAAATAAAATTAAAGTGTTTAAGTGATAATTTATTACATTAGTAATACAACTCATCTGATATTGCAACCATTTATGAAGTTAAGATACCAAACACATGGTGGTTATTTTCTTCCTACAGAACTGGCAGGCTTTGGAGCAGATCCCAAATAAAGATCTATACTTCATATTATTAGCAGTAGTCATGATTCCTGTGATACAGCCTCAAAATATGGTCCTAGTTTGTGAAGCAGGAAAAGCAATAGGCAGTCTTTGTCTTAGCCTTTACAGCTGAAGTGTTGCAGCGAGAGAATCTGTCTGTGATGGGGGCTAAGCAAAAAAATAATTCCAGTTCGATAAAGCTTTAATTAATTTTTTAACCAACAACTTTTGCCAATTAAAAGATTAAAAATGTAATTGAAAAGAAGTTACAAGGAGTAGGATCAGATAAACGTGAAAATTATGTAAAATGTTTATTGTATATGCACGTGGAAAATTCTGTAAATTTACTTTATGAACTAGTTTATGTTCACTGACCATAAAAAGTTAAAAGAACAATCTTAAGGCTCCATAGTTAGAACTCAAAATGTACAAAGTGCCAACATTCAGACAGTCTAACCTTAATTCGGTCCTCTGGTGAAGACCACAGGTTTCTGGACTCCGTAGAGTGTTGTGCATTGTATTTTCCATGGTAAGTGCCATGAACTTCAGTGTGTGTACTGGGCTTTGATGATATAAAGAACTGTTTAAGCACTGGGAATTAGCATTGGCAATGTCATATTCCAGGGTATTTTGGAAGAAAACATATGATGGAAAAAAATATCTCAAAACTTAGCAATTAACTGTTTTCCCTTACTGCTCTCCTTTTATCTTCCTCTTTGTTTTTGTTTGGTTGTTTTTTGCTATAACCAAAATAGCATTGATTAATTTTATTTTATTCTGAGAGGATACTTTTTCATTTATTCACAAGATTTAGGACTGGGTCCAGTTCTCATTATTTCTGAATGTGAGTCAAACTTTTGTTGAACTTTCTCTATGCCTGCTATTGAGAGAACACTTGTTCTTAGAGTTTGATTTTGTTTTATTTTCCTTGCATAAATCAGGATGAGGAATCTTAGTTGGGTTTTTTCAAATATTAACTGTATAGGGATGTTTCTGCTCTTGCTCATTTATTATTTTGTGTATCTGTTGAATTTGACAATATGGTTCTATTTTAATTGAAATAAAATACCTGGAATATTCGATTGGTTTTAGGTTTTGCAACAGCTTGGGGTTTTGTTTCTGCAGTTTTTTTCCAAATTCAAAAATAAATCAAATAAAAATACCCCTGAATTTTAAGCTTGGATTGACTTGGCAGGTCCCTTTATATTAATTGTATACAAAACAGTTTCTTATAAGTAGTCAAAACACTAATGTTTTTACTTGCACTTTTTAAAGCTTTTTTAACTGAACATTGCCAGAACTTACAAGAAGCTGATGGCTGCCATACACTGTTACAGATGTTTCAGCTTCTGCGGTAAGGACTCAAAAAAGATTTTCAAGAACGTCGATATTTTTAGCATTTTGTAACTCTAGTGACCATTATCAAGTAAAGGCCGTGAGAAATGAGATATTTTAAAAGTAGCAAATGGCAGCTTTTACAGTTATTAAATAAAGCTTTGATTCATGTGGGTTGATGGCACAATTACAGCATGTTCAACCCAACTCTTGAAATATGATTAACATAAGCTGATATTGTAGTTAAATATTTAGGTGATGCACAAGACAATTTTTTTTTTCTTTGTTGGTTGGTGATATTGTTTTCCTTTTCTGGAAATATCACAAGCTGTGTCACACATACCTATAAACCTGGATGAACTCCCTTTTCCTTTAATTTCTCCTATTCATATAGGGCAGGATTAAAATTATGCTAAATTTTTCATAAGTCTAATATCAATAAATGAATATTTAATGAAAGACAAAAACAGGCATACAGAATAAACTGGTTTCAACAGCTGTGAACAGGTTTTCAGTTAGTGCATGGCACACTTACCTAGGACTTGTGACTGAAAGAAATTAGATATGTTATAAATGGATGAAAAGAGGACTATGACTATTCATGCTTTATAAGGAAATCTTTTTTTTTTTTTTTTTCCAAAGTATTCATGCTTTATAAGGAAGTCTTTTTTTTTTTTTCCCATATAATCCATCAGTTGTGAGATCTTCTTTCACAACCCCTAAAGCATTGTTCCTTTTCATTTTAGTCAGCCAAAGCAGCTGGGTCTTTATAGCTGCAAAATGTTTGCTCACGACCAACTGCTGTTTCGTATACTGCTTTTCATCACTACCAAATATTTTGTTTTTCACTATTACTCCACGCTTGTCATAACTTGTCGAGGAGCGACGCTGTAACATGTATCCAATTAATCAATGACTTCTTTGTCTCTTCTGGCCTGATTCCTCCCATGATGGATGCCTAGGGAGATGTGCACGTTGCAGAAGATCCCCCAGACCAGCAAATGGAATTGAGGAGGCACAGAATTCCAGCTGTAGGACTCCAGCAGTAGGACGATCTCCTCAGACCCTGACAGTTTTGCAGGAGTAGGTCAGAAGTAATTGGCTGGCCAAAATTATTTTAAAGACGTTTTGAAGTGTGATTGAGACATCTTGTGACAGGGACACCTGATCCACTTTTGAAATGGCTCCTGGGTTGCCACAGCCATTTGGCCTCTTATAAAATAATCACTTCAGCCATATGGTCTTTAATCTGTTGCTGTAGATCCATCAGGACCCTTAGGCTGGGATCTCTACCTATAGGGCAGTGATTCTGATGAGTCTGTGGTGCTACCCTTGTCTAACAGCAGTAGCAATAATAATAATAATGGATACAATAAATACAATTGAAACATATGGACATATGCATCTTATACTGGAAGCTGTGGAAGCTCATTGGGCTCACGACTGCCTGGCCCTAGATGCAAGACTGTCTGGGAACCCCAGGTCCTCCAGGTACACAAGAAGTCAGAGCTCAGCAACAGAGCTCAGAAATGGAACGGAGGGAGTTTTGCTAATGCATAATAATATGTATTTATGAAATATATTTTAAAGCAATCATCCAATTATTTCATTTCTGTAGAATTGCAACATGCTTTTGCCAGATGGTGTTTCATATCAGGTCAAAAAATAATGAAGGAATTTGGCATTAGAACTGAAGTAACAAGAAAAGATGAGTAACTAGGGACTGTGAATTTGTTACAGCATTTTTTTTTCTAAAATCAAGCTTTTGTAATGTTTTTTGAGTCTCTTCCCTGTGGATTTATTTGTATTTATTGCATTTTTGTCGCACCTTGTTAGAAGTTATCAAAGATAATTTACAATGTGGTGAAACAAACTCCCAATACCCAGAGAAGTGTAGACTTAAAATAATTTGTCCTTTTCTTTTTTAGGTTATTTATTAGACATATTCAAGAGGTTTAAGCAGTGGCTGGGGATGGAAGGAGTGATTTAAAATTACCAAGAGAAAGAAATAGTTTTCCACAAACGTTTATGAAGAAATCCTTTCAAAGCACAACATGTCCAGTTGTAGTATTGACAACATTTTGTTCCTGTCTTGAATAGAAATGTAGGTCTTGTTAAAAGTGCTGAACAAATAAAACATGGAGCACTTTGATTGAGACACATTAACAGTGCACTAACAAATTTACTCGTCATAGAATGTGAATGCTATTTTTATATTTCCATATTTCTTTTTTTTCTTTTTCCTTTATTTTTTCTTCCTCCTCCTCTTGTGAATTGTTTATTGGAAAGAGTTTCAGCTTTCATTGATGTCATGGTGATGGTGATGAGGCCATTGACTTCCACCTGAACTAATGTGATCACTGGTAGTTTTTGATTCCTGAAATCTTTTCCTAATTAAAAAATAAAAGATTGAGCCTTAACCACTTAATACAGAAGTAGGTCATGGTCTCAGTGGACTCTCTCAGGAATTCCAGATATATTTCAAAGATTATTAGGGTTGGACTTGAATGCGTACATCACAAGTGACTGGGTTTGCATTTCCTAGCAATTATCTCAGCCAGCTGTCTTGTTCTTTCAAGTATTTTAAGTCTTCTACCAAATATCATCAATATTTCTATGAATCAGATGTGTTACTTGAACTTGAAATGAAAATTTTCACTTTATTTTGAAGGTTGATTTTAAAAAGTGACTTCATGAAAATCTAGAATTTTCCAGAAAAGTGGACATTCTCAGAGATATGTGAAGTTACAGTCCAGCTTTAGTATCTCAGAGAGAAAAAGCTTTCTCTACAGGCCATTTGATCAGCTTTAAATAGATCAAAAGTACGATTCTTCTTTTAATCTTTTACTCTTTCTTTTTTTCCCAGGGAAAAATGCTCATTTTCCTTAACCTTACGTTTTGGAAAATACTAGTAACTCTGGGCTTGAGCTTCCATGAAAAGTAAGACCCAAATAAATAAATAAATAGAGATCCAGGAATGGAAAGATTACAACCTGGGTTTTGCTATGCCAGAATCTAAAGCCAGATGTATAATACAAATACTCTAGTGGAATATGGAGGGGAGAAGAGAGATAATCTGATGTATACAGATGCTAGCAGTCAAAATTACTCAAGCTGTACTGAAATTTCCTTTGCACCTGGCACTGGAGGTGTTAGCCATGCCAGTTCAGTTCCCCCAACACAGATGTTCTTGTTGTACCACTTCTTATGTGTAACATTTAGGTTTCTGTTTAGCTCGGCATAGCACACATAAATACTGTAATCCAAAGACCACCCATTTATTAGTGCACCTGCATCTTCTACTTTCTTTAATTCCCTCAGTATATTGCAGTCCCCTTGTACTGCTGATCCTAGTGCAAAGTAGTGTTATGGAAAAGAAAATTCAGCTACTATTACCATTCACGAATTACAATGACAAAAAATATTTTTCAAAATCAATCACAAATTATATTCTACAAGTCAGGCAGAATTTTCAGATGCCTCAAATATGTAAATGCAAGCTTGTTTATTGTACACAACCTTATTTATATTGCTTTATAATTAGTATTCCAAAATCATATACCATAAAGAAGTTACCATAGAGATAGGCCTGAATAAACAGAGCACTTAACAGTCATGCTTGAAACATGCATGTAGTCCGTTTGATATCACTGAGTATCCACACTTAAATGGTTTGTTGGCCAGAGACCAAAATTATGGTCCTTTAAAAATTTGTCTCGTAGCCATTTGTTGAAATTTACCTGGAAGGTGAAAATTCCAGGATATTCGTGAGCAATCTTCTGTCCTTCCAGATTAATTTCCATATATAACCTAAAAGCAACCCTCCCACTCTTACATTCCAGCCTGTAGTTGATTAATAAAATGAAAAAAAAATGCTGTAATTATTGTTCCAAACTCTAATTCAATTTGAGGTTTGCTCCTTCTGTTTTGGACTGAAAGGTGTCTTTTCTTTCTGTATCAGTTTTTGCTCCTTCTCTTTTGGACTGGGGAGAGTACCTGTCAGCCTGAAAGGTGTCTTTTCTTTCTGTATCAGTTATCATGATGAAGGGTATTAACTCTCCCTGCAAGTATTGTTGACCAGTATATGGCATATATTGTGCAAACAGCACATACAATAGAACTAACAATGTAAACAAGACAATAGCATGTTCCATCATGGCCCACCTAGAATCCCATACACTAAATTAACCCCAGGAGCTTCTCAAGTTCATATGTGTCTGAACTGAAAAAGAGTAATCCTATATACATAATATTTCAGTTTTGGCCCTGATGCCTAGAAAAGGAATTTAAGCAAAGACACATAAAGAAGATGAATAAGTGAATTTGGAAAGTAAAAAATCTTTCCTGAACTGCCATCCTATCACAATGCCAGTAAGTAACGAGGTGGCTTATCCACCCTCTGGAACTGCCTGAATGTAGGAATTACAGGAGAACTTTTTTTCTGGAACTCCAGATGTGATGACTGCTGTTCAGAGAAGGATTGCCGTATTCAGGCTTAACGTAGTCCAGTCTGAAAACAATGTATTCATATAACTTTGATCTCCTTGTCTGTTTCTCGTGCACTTTCTCTTACTCTCCATCATTCAGAACAAAAATAAGAGTGAAAAATGAGAACGAAAATAAGATGAGAATCATTCCCTTAGTTTTCCAGGTCTCCTATTTTGCATGAAAGTCCATGAGGATATATTTTTTTTAACATGTCAAATCCCTCTGAAGACAAATGCAGTGAGGCTTCACGTTTCAGTATAGGTTTGCAGCTCAGGATCTCAGGATGAGTCAGCCCTGGGCAAGGACTTTGCTTTTGTACCTGAAACATGGTGAGTAGTGTGTGTTCAAATTGTTTCTTAGTAAAAAACTGTGGCTTTCATTTTATGGCAGAACTTCATAATCAAACAAATTATAACCAGATCCTGGTTTCTTTGTAAGTCATCTTTTCTTGTTTGAAATTATATAAAGTTTGGTTTTTTTCAATTTGATACTGTTCAGGACCAGAGCACTAAAAATAACTTGAGTCTCAGGAGCTGACTCTGGTCTTTTTGTCCTTGAGAAGAAATATGGAACTGTTCTGTAGTTGTCTTGGACATGGTTATGAAAATACCTTTTCTTCCTATGTGTCCTGAAGGTAACGGTTGAAAAAAGCTATTGAAAAATAGCTTGATGTCAGCCATGAATACTTAAAATATTGAAAGGTACAATAAGAAATTTATTTTTGCTTTCTTTGTGAACCTTTGAAATTTCTTTCCATGTGAAGCACATCAAAGCAGACATTTATTTTTCTTTCAGCACTATTAGAGGTAACTTTCTCCTTTGGTGTCTCCAGTAACAAAGGTTTCTGCATATTCCAGAACTGTCGTCTTGTAAACCAGTAAAAGTTCCTAAAAAAACTGATTTTTTAGCAATGTTTGTAGTTCTGATAGGAAGAAAAAATATCTGCAATTCCTTGTATGTAACCAGATTAGCTAGCAGAGACCAAAATCCACAGTGACAAATTATGAGAACAGAATGAACTTAAGGAAAGCAAGCATTGGAAAATCTGCTCACATACTTGGAACTGAGTCCTGGAGGTAACAAGCACACTTGTTTCCAATCAAACGATGAGTAAGTACAGGGTGTATCACTTCTGCAGGCCTTTGCCTCCACAAAGGAGCCAACACATGCGGTAATGTTGGGGTGGTAGATTTAGCAGAAAGACGGCTTCAGACACACTGCTAAGTTGACCAAGCACCCTACCTTGTCTCCCAAGATTCCTCTTGGCGACAATGGAGAAGAACATGCTCCCCCAGAAAACCAGGCTTCTTAGACTTTTCCTCTGAATGACTGTCTGGAGAAAACTTTGAGCTTTCTTCAGTTCTACATCTGTAAGTTCCTAACACTATTAGAGTTCCTCTCAAGATACCATCTTTTCATCTGCTTCTTCTGTTGCTCCTCTCTCAGGCTTGTCAGCCCTTTGTGAATGTCCTGGAAATCCTAGGCCACCTCAGACAACACAAAACACATTTAGTTTAGTGGGAAACTAAATGAAAGCTGCTTTACTTTCACTGAGTGCAGGAAGTTTAGGAAGATTCTCTGACTTACTTAGATGATACAAATACCTGCTCTAGAGTTCATTGGATTTGACTTCATTCAATTGCCTGATGCTCATTCCGTAGGAGGAGAAGGTGTGGACAATATTTGTAATTGAAACTGCAATCTGAATTGTGATTGTAGCATTTATTTAATTAAATTAACCCAACTACTGAGAGAGTGAGGGCACAGAAACTTAGGGCGCCAACCAGACGCTAAGAACTTGGAGTCTCAGCAAGCTCATGTAGAATATATTGATGCCTTTACTGGTGTTATTTCTTTCCTCTTAGTACCTATACAAATAATGACCTTGGATGTCTCTACCATGCTGTAGACTGCTGCTCCAGCTGCAGTAGAAAAACATAACCTTGAATACTTTAATGCAGGCATCAGAGAAATGGCTAAAAGTGATCTATGTTACATCTCATTGATTTTCAGAATCCTTTCCTGGAGTTAGGTTCTTAGTTAATAACTAATAGTTGCTGTTCAGACTGGTGTCCAATATGCACACAGGGATCTCCAAACACCATGGTGTAGGTCTAGCGTGGTAGAGGAAGCAAATGGAATTGGTTGTCATGAAGAGAAAGAGGGGTGAAGATCATCTTTGCAGGGGTTTCTGAGCTCCTGGACCAAAATTGCTATCACTTCAATCAAAGGGAGTTTTAATGTTCATATAAATGAAATGAAGATTTCTTTCTGGCCCATAACTAAAAAAACTCTTTGGCGGATAAATATAGGGATAATGCCATTATTAGAGTTTGCTACCCTGCAGAAAGGGAACATTTATCCCCTGTTAGTACTAGTCCTCTTAGAAATGTACAAATCAAAGCTGGTTTTCATTGATCAGATTTCTACATTTCCATCAATATTACTGTATTTTTCTTTTCTAGGCTGTGGCATTTTTATAGGCTAATCAAATATCCAATATTACTAGGAGCCATTTAAAGTGAATGCCAGAACTACTAAGGAGTAATTTGAGAATTAGATCTATTTTTGTTAGTTGAAATGATCTTGACTCGCTCATATTGTATTGTACCTGATGCTCAGTAATATGATAGTACCAATACAAATAGAAAGATATCCGGTTTGAAGTTCTTAAATATCTGTTAAAAGTGGTGAGCAGTCCAAGCACATTAAAATTCCATTTTCCCCCATACAAGTGTTTGCTGCAGATGACCCCCACTGATCTTAAATATATTTCTGTATCTGTAACTGAATAGAGGTTTTCCGTACAGCATGTTCTAATGGTACTCTGGCCTTTAGCCAACAAGGCACTGAATAAGGCTATTTTTAAAATACAGAAACTGGGAACAGCTGCAGCAATCAAATTTGATAAAAACAGAGAGGAACTTTGCTTTTTTTTTTTTTTACGGTTTGTCCAAGTTTAGACTCCTTTCATAGAACAGCTTTTGTTCTGTTGGATGAAGGGGGTATAAGAGTAACACAGTAAAATCCTTTTGAACAAATAACTTTTTAAAGAATACAGATTAAAATAATAGGGGGCTTTTTGGTGCAGCAGCATGTTCAATGCAATTGTACCTCAAACTATTAGAAGAATAAATCTATAAAAAAAGAATACATTTTGTCTGCCAAGCTTTACCATAAAAGACTTACCCATAATGATCTCCCGAACTGGAAGATGAAACCTCTTGTTTCAAATGTTGAACATCTGAACATTGGTATTTGGGAGTAGGTTTTGGTGGAACTGATTTAATTTGAATGCCCTGGGGTGGGTTGTTTGGGTTTTTTTATTTTTCTTCTTTTACTATTAATCAAAAAAGTTTCTAGCAAGAGCCCTTCTCTTCTTCCCCCTGGTAAGATGGGGAAAAAAAGTTCGCTTAAGGAAAAGTTTTACAAAGGCCTTCTGTGCACACTAAAAAGTTTCATAAAATATTTAATTATAAGGACTGATTCTTCCTTGTTTGCCCTTCTGTTTTTTGGGAAACTTGTCATTCAGTGATTAATGAGAGTCAGGAGATGATTATATACACCAAAAGAATCCGTTACACAGTAGTAGGCTGAGCTGTATCTGTGAAATGACTCCATCTGAGGACGGAATCTTTGTGCTAGACTGATGCAAGGCACGAGATCCTGGGTGAAATCTGGGCCCCACTGAAGTTGGTAAGAGTTTTGCCACTGCATTTGGCAGAGACAGGATGTTATTGATTGCATTCATTTTAAGTGTCAAAAATAGCACCCTTACATTCTTACCGCATTAAAGCTATTTAGTGCGTCATCAATTCAGATGGTGGAGAAAAAATGCACTGAATTTCTCACATGTGCATAAATACGGATATATATCATATGTGTGTATGTCCACATAGGTGTAAAATGTGTGTGCATTTCTGTGTGTGTTTGTGTATATAAAATATCTACTTAATTTATTATCACTGGGTCTGAGTGTCTCCCCAGGGTGAAAATTACAGCAGTGATATATCTCTCTTTCTTCACGCTAAGAGGCAGGCTTAGCTCATTTTGTTTTGTTTTAGGAACAGGAAAAAAACATAAAGACTTGAGCTGAGAATCAATATTGGTGTGAAATAGATGTATAGAACCACCTGAGATTTTTAATGTTCACAAGGAATCTCAGCAGTGCAAAATGCTCAAAGCAGGTTCAAATACTATAGATGTAGGACTTGATACATAGCCTCAAGGTCAATTTTAAGAGGGAGAATAGATTTTTAAAAACAAGGGGTTTAAATTCAGGAGTTGCTGATTTAGTTCCTGTCTTTGCCTCAAACTTCATGTGTGATCTTGGCCAGGTCAGTCCTGCAAACTCCTGTGCTTTACATGGTGTCAATAATATTATGACTCTTGCAGGTCTATACACAATATATCCAGCTGATTACGAGAACAAACCTTTTGCAGGACCTAAACTTGGGTGTGTGCAATTTTCACTTTGTAAAATGACTGTAATAATACTATTTCTCCCCAATGCTTCATCTGTTTGATTTTTCTATATCACAAATCCTTGGAGGCAAGAGATGTCTTTTGTTGTGTGTCCGTGAATCAGTAATAAAACAAAGCCTTGACATCATCTGGATGTCCAGGTACAACTCTGATATATGCCTCAGTGTTTATAACTGTTTATGTGACTTCAGGTAGCTTCTCTAAAGCAAAGCATAACAAAAAGCAGGACGTACAGATTGCTCTTGATTTACTGCTTCCTTGTAACCAGGAATCCAGAAAAAGTCTTTCATTTGAAATCAGGATAATACTGTGACATTAAGCAGCATTTTGTCCAGCAGCAGCCCCTATCCCCGCATATGGAAGCAACCCCAAATTCCTGCATAATGGGAAACTGTAGATTTAATACGTGCGGTGTTCTCGGAAGATACTGAAGCATTCATGCAGTGCAGAGCATTGAGCTCAGGAGTGTTTTCAAGGAACCTCTGGCATCATACCAGTTTTGAAATTCTTATCCAGTATTTTAACTGGAGCCAAAAAAATTTCCAGCATGATGATTACTAGGGTTTGATTACATTTAGCAAGCCAGGGAGCCCCTTCTCTTCGAAGACAAACTGCTGCCAGAGACAGATTTACCACTGACCAGCAGTGTTTTTATGCAAATGTGCCTGAGTGAGTGCAGTAACCCCAAGTTATAATAGAGTCATTCAATCTCTTGCCAGGACAGCAATATTTATACATTGCAAAGATAAATTGGATATCAAAACCAGTTCCATTACAGAGGGAAAGTTTGCTATGTAAATCAGTGTTTCTAATCACACCGTGCTGCTTCCCACCCCCTACCCCATTTTGCTTTCCTTGCTTTATCTTCACAGATGAATTCCAAATGTGTTTTTCTCTTGTGTGTTCACTTTGAATATCGAAGCGTCCAGCTAATGCCAAGCTAATGGATAACGTAAACTCCTCACTAGAAAACCTTAAAGTTTCCAAGGGTGTTTCTTCATGCCTTGGGGAAGTGCTATAAAGGGCTTATGTTCACGTATAGTGTTTTGTCTGCTGCTTGTGCGAGTTTCTGTTGGGACTTCTCTTTCTCCTGCTGCCTGATGGGAAGAAACGGGCGGTCATCTCCCTAGTGACTTTATCTCCCCATCAGGAATGAGTGGAAGGGGTCAGATGCCCCTCTCTGTGCTGGTCACCATCTGCTGACAGCAGCGCTCCCCCGGGAGGGCCGGCTTTGTTTACTGACGGGGCTAATAGGAGGAGACACGTGAAGTACTTTGGTTTGTGGAAGAGGGCAGGAGAGCCAGGGTGCTGTGAAAACATTCCCACACACTCTAATGGCTCATTCGCACAGAAAACAAGTGAGAGCCTTCAGCTCTTTCACAGAGCTCAAAGTAGAACAAACCGACTGAAGAACCCCAAGGCACCAGTCAAAAAACACTTTCCTAATGCACTAATGCCGAGATGCTCTCCATGATAGCTTACCTGTGAGACTTCAGCCCTCATTTAGGCAGATAAATGACCTGGCTTGATGGAGTCTGGTAGTTGCTGTTGTTTGCCATTAGCTGCTAAGTTATTTTTTTAAACCTGGCACTCAGTTTCCTAAACTTAAGCCTCCTAAAACTGGTTATAATGGGTGAAGTAGTCATTGGAGAGTTCTATCAGCACAGTCACCAATTGATTATTTTCTCATTAGGAAAAAAATTGTGGAACACAGAAGAAATACAACATGACTAAAAAGAGATACATGTTTTTGTTCTGTAGTTGGTAGAGACACAGACAGGCGCACACACGAATGTGTAACTTCAGAATATAATTTGAGGGTTGAAAAGTGATTTTCTGAATTAGGTCTTAAACACAGTCAGAATACATGTCATGGAAAAGTCCACGTTATAAGCTGTTTTAGGTGGTGAATGATGTTTAGTGAACAGCAGCATTCATTATTCTGGTCTATAGATGATAAGATGTATAAGAAGAAAACACCAACAGTGATATTAGGTCAACCCACAAGTTCGTGTAGCTCAGTATCTGATCTCTAACACCAACCTGTGTTGATGATTAGAAGTAAAGCATAAAGAGAGCAAACTCATATTAATTCTTCCATTAAGATAACCGACCAAATATGTACCAATTTGTGATTTAGGGAATTTTGAAGACTAGTAAAACGTCATGGTATAACAAAGTATTATGTAAAAAGGATTTCCAGCTTGTTCTAGAAGGGCTATGAAACTCCTTAGTTCTTGCATTTTGAGAAATATTTACAGTACTGCCTTCACCTTCTCTGTGACACTGGTTATTTTCACATCTTTCCTCCATAAATGTCTTTATTTCCTGAAGGGTCCTACTGTATAATTTATTGTCATACAGGAGCTGCTCCATGTTTGTTGCTCTGTCATTTCCAGTTATTTTATATCTTCCTGTTCATTGCTGAGTAGACTGGAACTACATTCCATTGGTATATCCATTGGTATGGATATACCAATCATAATAATTGATGATATTTGATCACTATTGAGCATTTTCATAGAAGTAGCCACAGTAACACCATAATTTTGATTGCTCCAGGACAGTATTAATTGTAGCTCAGCAAAATAAATATGCATGTATATATAGACATATACACACAGACACACACCCCCATATTTATTTTCAAATGTAATAGATATGCATATAACACTCTACCTGTCTGTAGTTAGCTCTGTTATATGTACTAAGCTCTGTTTCCCCTCATGGGCATTAAGTTACAGTATTGAATTTTGGGGCTTTGTATAGCCCCATTACTCAGAACTGTAAAATTCCTAAACTTTTTTTATAATTGGCATTGTCTTTACTTCATCGAATCCTCAGTAACTCACTATCTACTTCTATTTCCAGATTATTTAGGGGTCTATGTTGAGCAGTACAGAGGCCAGCACAGATCTTTCTGAGAAATCAGTGATAACCTTCTACCAGAATGAAGAATGACTTCCCCTTTCCTATCTTTTAATTTAATAGAAGACCTGATCTCTTTTAATAGAGCTTAGTCTCTTTCAGAGTCTTTGGTGGGGACCTTTTAAGAACAAATGTAATCCATTCATTGATGTCTTGACCCTTTATATTCAACCAGTGTACCTATAGTCGTGTAACATCTTTGAAGAATGGGACTAAAATACATACACTCCCTTTTCCACTTTTTCTCACTCTGAGTTCTTATCAAAGTCAATATAGCTCGAGGATTTTTTTTAAACGGGTATGACTATGCAAAAGCATCACGTCAAATATATTAGCAAGGGCAGGAACACGAACTAACCCTAAGTTGATAATTGCATGTTACATTTGCTTTAGTTTTTACTGCTTCTCAAGGAAGGTTACGTCTAATTTAAGCTTGATTCTAAAAATATTCATATTTGGCCTAAAATAACCCCACTTTGGGAATGTGCCACTGCAAATGTGAAGTTTTTGAAAAGGCTTCACTTTTCTGGTAGATCAGAGTATTGTTCGATTCCGTCTTCCAATGTTTAACATATCACATTTTTTGAGATGTGTGGTATAGATCAAAGGGCAGGATTTGGCCCTTGGTTACCTGCTGTTACTGGCACTAATCTCACAGCTATTGAAAAATGATGCATCAAATTTATATCACTGCAAATGTCACTATTCTGAATCTTGCATATGTTTCCTGAGCTGTCAGTAATAAAAATCTGTTCTTAATTATTCTCCCATTTGAAAAATAATAATTTTCTAGTAACCCAGTGAATAGGAATTTGATGTTTTCTGTGGCTGGAACCATTTTAATGATTTAATACATCTATAAAATTCTGTGTGCTTTTATAATATAATAGCTTTTGAAAATAGAGTAGGACTTTCCCATTTCAATCCCTATGGCTATCAAGAACAGCAGAATTTGTTTAAATCTGAGTTAAGTTTAAAAATGAGTAACTTAACAAAAATATTTTAAGAGTAAAATAATTCAGCATAAAGCCAGACATACAAAATTGGGTTTACATGTGTTACATGTTAAATGTATAGTTAATATTAATCATATTGTATGTTTTAATATTTTGTACATATTATTGTTTTTCCCTAAAAGAAGAGAATAGGGTTTATTTTGGGGTTGTTAATATTATATGGAACTGACTTCACTGTGATGAGAAAATTAAAATAGCAAAGATTATTAAGAAAGTATAAGAAGAAAAATGAAGGCTTTGGATAGTATCAGATTTTTCTGGTTGGAAGCAGAATAATCCATTTGGATAAGTCCTATTTGCTTTTAATACTTTTTTCCCCCCTATCACAGGACTTCTTTCAGTTAATTACCTTCATTCAAAGCCCAAAGAAGTGAACAGAAAAGACTCTCTTTGAAACTTTGGACTAGGCTCATAGATATGATAATTAGCATGAAATTCTACCTTCATTAAAGGTTGAAGGGTTTACAATATACAAAGAGTAATGTGCTCTCCTTTCTTTGTTTTTTCAATGTGATGATAGACTCTAACATTTTAGCTCATTGTTGTGCTTCACCAAAGTGTAGCTTTTGGAAACATGGATATTAACAGCCAATCTATAAAACACATATAATATACAGCTAAAAAAAAAAAAAATGTTTCTTTTTCTTGTCCATTTGGTCTTGGCAACATGTGTTTAAATGAGAGCATATAAAACATTTCATACAAAACACCCTAGCTGAGTCTGGATAATATTTCATTACCTTGTTTGGTTGCTTCTCAAACCAGACTGCTATATTACTCTATAGGGTTCTGGTTGTATCTCTGTTTGTATCTGAAATTCTAGACAGAATTTGCCCATGCTCCTTGAATTCAAGCAAACTAATATTTATTTTGCCAGAAACATTATTTATTTAATTTTATTTTTGCTTTACATTTAATGCCAAATGGTATGTAATCAAAAAGCAGTGAGAAACAAAAATATATAACTGGGTGCAAACAAGCACTACAAAGTTCAGGAAAGCTAGATGAGTAGTTTCTGATATAAGGGTTGTTTTCTGCCCTTTTTGCATTGAATCTATGCACTAATTAAGACAAAGATCCAATGCAAAAAATATGATGTGGTCTTATAATTAAATACTATAATAATGCATGCACACAAAGGCTGTGTTAGAGTTGTACACATCATCTGAATAGTATTGTGTAGAAAAGAATCCAATAGGGTCTGGCACACTGACTTCACCAGATTTTAAATGTCTATTGAAACAATGGACTGTATAGATTTCTAAACTGCAAACATCTCATTCTATGAATGTCAGATAACCCAAATGAAGGAGTCTCTCCTAGTTTCTCATATAATAAGATTATTTTTTCATTATTTATCTATTAAAATAAACCATTGATATTATTATTGTATGTTAGAATACTTTTGGTCAGGATGTTTTAGCATGGTGTGACAACAGGCCCAGATTTGTCCAACCTTAAAGCTGCAACCACTTCTTAGGAATCACCATTTTTGCCAGTTCTGGTCTCCACATCTTTTATTATCAGCTGGTCTTCTGCTGATAATTCCTGCTAGTCAGGATGACCCCTGTCAAAATCCTGTCCAGACAAAATGTGGGTGTTTTTTCAACTTTTGCAGATCTAAGCGACCAGCTTATGGAAGTGGTTGGTCTGGAAGGAGCCATGGAGATGGGACAGATATACACAGGTCTGAAAAGTGCTGGAAGACGGCTTGCCCAGTGCTCGTCTGTCGTCATCAGGTATCAGCAGCTTTCATTTGCACTGCACTTTTGTAGAAAAACTAATAGTCATAATTACTGTACTTATTTGTTGTGAAAATGTCATTTTTGTATATGAAATGCATCTATTCCATCCATATACTATGCCCATACATCTTCCTTTCTTTAAGTGTGTCAGAAAACTAGGAAAAGGGTGTTTACATTCAGTCTCCACGTATTGTTTCATCCTTTGAAGAACTATTTTTAACCATTTGGAGCAGAAAGAGTAAGGCAGGAACATTTTGGGTTTTATTATTGACATACACTCTGCACAATTTTGAGCAAAAAGTCATTTAACATAACTTTGACACATTTTAACCCATTTATAATGCATACCTCACCAGGGAATAGTAGCATGTAATTAGTATTTGTAAAGCACTTTTTTTGATCTGTAGAAGTCAAAGTACTCTGTTTTTAATTTATTTGTTGTTTACTGAACGGTGACAAGTTCATTATTAATAAATGTGTTGGTATGTGTAAGCTGCTAATAGGAGATCACACTAATTTAGTTGTGTTTCATAATTTACTGTGCTAAAAGTGATCAGAACATTCACAATAGAGGAAGCTTGGATTAGGACTTCAGGCGAAAATAATTATTCTAACTTTTGGATTAGGTAAGGACTGTAAAAGAGAAAGAAGGTCAACTCTTCAGTGGTGAAGAATTTCTCAGGAAGAGTTTTCCAATATCTTAAAATCTTAACCTATACAATTATAAGCCCCAAAAACATAAAATGAGCATAAAACAGAAAAGCAGCAATAAAAACTTTAAGAAAATAAAGTAGAATTTGCCACAGAACCTAGCATATTTTTGAGACTCTCCTTAAGGAGTGGGTGATGTTGACTTCAAAACTACCCTCTCTTGTGGATGAGGAACAGAAATAGATCACAGAGAAGTTCCAACCTTCTCTGGATACCAAGAGATAATTTTTATAATCCCACATCAGGAGGACCACAACTGCAAAAGAATCAGAACCCTTCCAAACCTATGAAGTGAGATCTCATTGAACATTCTTCCCTTCTTCCACATATGGCCGTAGATGACAGTGGTGCATCCTTTGAACTGTTTTCAATAATGTCCAAGCTGGAATTTCCATTGACCAATATGAGCACTCCATTGACTCATTTTACTAGATTTATCTACTCCATGTTATTTCCAATAGTCTCATATGCAAACTATTATCATACAGAAGTATATGGTTGTAAAACACCCCAAAAGATCATCTTTTTTCTCCCCCCTTCCTTCATTTTTCTATTCTTAATGCGGTACCCAAAACTAGACATAGAGGCTGCAGCTTTATGTTAAAATCAGTGCCCCTTTGCTGACAATTTAAACTTAAAACATGGTATGTTAAAGCCTCTGAATATACAGTACAGCTGTCGTATTATGTGAGTGCTCTGTCTAACCCAGAGTTAGACACGGCGTAACATCTTTTACAGTTCTAATAAATGGTGATGATAGAGCTAAAATTTATTTCTTATTTCCTTTGTAGTAGTCAGTCTAAATTATAAAAAATAGCAGAGGTTCCTTTGTCTTTTCAGTTAATAAGGTTTATTCTTGAACTTCTGGAATAATTCACTCTATTTCACAAATTGCAGACTATTCTCCCATAGAGAGTTGCATATTACTACCAAGATGTGCAAATGTTTGCAATGGTTTTGCTTTGTGTGTTGAAAATCAAACTAAGCCTGCTAAGTAACTAAATTACTTTCATAAGCATGTTGGGTCATACTGGAGAAATTTAAGGATTTCCATACATGGAAATTTAAGGGTAAATCAGGATTATATGTATGTGCTATCACTTCTATTTCTCCTTGATAAATACTTTTATCAGTTTTGTCTAGTTACTTTTACTTATACTTTGAAATATATCACCTTAGGACCAGCAAGTCTCTGCCTATGCAGATAGATGGGGAACCTTGGATGCAAACCCCTTGCACGGTAAGAATACTGGGAATACTGGGGATAACGAGATACTTGGGGAAGAGAGCTGAACAAAAACTTTAGGAACTTGTTAAATGAGTAACAAAAAGTATTGATTGATTTATTTACTTTCGCTTCTTTAATGACAGAGAATTTTTTTGGTTTAAAAGGCCACCATTGTCATCAGCATTAACTCAATTTACTTAAGTAACATCTTCACACACTGTTACTGTATAGTTCAACACCCATTATATATCCAAGTTATGATGCCTGCTTTTTCCCACAGGTTAGGATGGAATAAAAAGGCATTTATTTGAAAAGTTTAGAAAATATTCAAAGGGCGCAGTCCCAACATCCCTTTACCCATTGTGATCAATAGCCTTTGCTGCTGAGGAAGGGCTGGTGTTAGTTGTGATGCAAAAATGCATAAAGTAACAAATTATTCTTTAAAAAATCAGGAGGATTTTCCATTGTGCTTTTGAGAGTTCATATCAACGAGGTTTTATTTAAAACTGAAGTCTTGACTGTGCTGATTGAATTATACAATAGAAATATTATTATAAAAAGCCTTACATTTTAAAGGAGAAATTAAGGAAATTACTTAGTCTCTTTTTTCAGTGTGCATGCATATGAAGTGAGGACAGGTAAATAGCAATTGGGATAGGATAGGATAGGATAGGATAGGAGCATACTTGGAGGAGACTCTTCAAGTAGCTGTTTACAGACAACACGAGAGAGGTGTAACTCTAAGAACTTTCCATGTCCATTTCTCATCTCAATTATAGAGGCTAACTGAGAAGTTGGAGAAGATGTTGAAGAAATTTAAGCTCTTCGTTGTTGAATAGAGTCATAGAAACATAATTTGATGTAAAATTTTACTCATTTTGTTTCCCTAAAGAGGACCTGTGGTTTCAAATAGATGAATTGCTGTATCCTTGCAGCTTGTAAGTATGACAGAACAGTAATGTGACAAGGAAGAAATCCCACTACAGATGGGAGCAATTATCCAAACCATGGTACTAGATCACTTTCATGAACTTTACTTCTGTAGCAAAATTAAGGGCTACATAAAAAAGTAAAAGGGAGCACCTTCAGCAAGGTGCTAACAGGTGTGGCAGCTGATAATGTATGGGTTAGGATGAAATAAAAGGGTTGTGATAGTTCATGTTTGCCAGATACACCATAGTGCACAGCTGAACAGCGGGGAGAGTGCCTGAGCTCTAATTCTCTAGGGTAAGTGCTCAGATGCTGCAGTGAGTGGAGAACTATGTGAACACACAGTGTGAAGGCAGAACAGTGGGGATTTTATGAGATTTATTCCAGGAAACCTTTTGGAGTTAAGAGATATCATTATCTTTGCCTCTTCCACAGCGATGGCTCAGTGCAGATCAACAGTACTGAACCCAGCAGTTACTTGTTCAAGAAAAAGACATGTAATTTTTCAGTTGCCAGATTACAGAAGAGAATTTATGGAAGGATGCTGGCAATAACATGTGCTTTTTTTTTTGTCTTGATTGCTTGCTCTGTTCAAAATCCCTGCTATCTGATTGATAATGCTAGGAGAAACTGCCTGCACGATTGAGGACAAACCTGGAAAAAAGAGACAGTTCGTACATTTCAATTACTGCCTTGAGGAAACAGTAAATTATTACTGATAATTACTGCTGTCCAGTTGAAGTACCATTTCAAAGGGGATAGAAATGACATATATTTTTCTGTGGAACCCATCCTTTTTGCTGTACCACTGCTAAGAGAATGTACTTTGAGTTACTTAAGAAAACCATGCTGCTGAATGTATTTATTTCCTCTGAGAAGAAAATACATGAACTATTTGTCTAGATGACTGTACCTCTAGGAATATAGAGATAGAATTACTATTTTCTGTTATATTATTCATTTTTCAATAAATGTTTTTTTTCTGCTAGGAAGCTTAATGTGTTTATTGCAATCATTCTTTGCATTATTTTACATCTGCCCCGCTCTGTTTTATACATCTTACAACAGAAAAAACATGTATAGTTCAACGTCTCCTCTCCCCACTTATTCTAATTACACTGGAGTTTCTCCTTGAAGTTCTCTGCAGAATATCTAGGAATTCCTCCTTAGATGATGACAAAGGTGGATGTTAGCTTTCTCTCAACTGAAGTTCAATATTGGATTCCTAAGTTTGTGCCTCTGAGAGGTCTTTATTTGGAAGCCAAAATGTATTTGATTACGTAAGTATTGGGATGATATCTCAGCGATGTTTATCCAAAACTAAAGTCTGAAAAAAAAACATAAAATCAAAATAAATTCTTATGTGTAGCCAACTATATAACCAATTATTTCAACATACAAGAGCTCAGATTTCAGAAAAAAAAAAAATAAAAACAAACAAAAAAAGAAGAGACCAGTATAAAAATCATGAGGTTTTGTCTTCTCTAGTTTTCTCCCCCAAATTACCTGAAAGCCAGTTTTTAAATGGAAAAAAATTGTTATGATGAGATAAAGAAATCCATGAGTTTAGTTCCTTAGGAAACAAATGAAAACTTGGTTTTCATTTTATTTCCCCTCTTAGGAAGTTTCTTTCCCTGGCTCTTACAAGGAACTGAGGACCGTGTGTAAAGATGCTGTCACTCCTACGTCACGTCTCAAGACGTGGGGGACATTCCCATGCCACCTCTGCATTCACATTAGGAGATGAGGGAAGGCACTTATTAATTTACTAGCTCTATGGCTTTAAGGGGGGAAGCTACTGTATATCCACACAGTATGGGCCTGCTTGGATATACCATCTCCCTAGTTCTAGAGGACAGACCCCTGCACCTTGTTCTATTGCACAGATCACGTACCTCCGTTAGACACAGCAGCTGAGCCTCCAAAAAAAAAAAAAAAAAAACAACAAAAAAAGAAGAGACCAGTGTAAAAATCATGAGGTTTTGTCTTCTCTAGAGACAAACCTGCAGTTTTCTCCCCAAGATTACCTGAAAGCCAGTTTTTAAATGGAAAATAAAAACAAACAAAAAAAGAAGAGACCAGTATAAAAATCATGAGGTTTTGTCTTCTCTAGTTTTCTCCCCCAAATTACCTGAAAGCCAGTTTTTAAATGGAAAAAAAATTGTTATGATGAGATAAAGAAATCCATGAGTTTAGTTCCTTAGGAAACAAATGAAAACTTGGTTTTCATTTTATTTCCCCTCTTAGGAAGTTTCTTTCCCTGGCTCTTACAAGGAACTGAGGACCGTGTGTAAAGATGCTGTCACTCCTACGTCACGTCTCAAGACGTGGGGGACATTCCCATGCCACCTCTGCATTCACATTAGGAGATGAGGGAAGGCACTTATTAATTTACTAGCTCTATGGCTTTAAGGGGGGAAGCTACTGTATATCCACACAGTATGGGCCTGCTTGGATATACCATCTCCCTAGTTCTAGAGGACAGACCCCTGCACCTTGTTCTATTGCACAGATCACGTACCTCCGTTAGACACAGCAGCTGAGCCTCGGGGTTTTGATTCTTCTGTGCTCCAGCCAGAAAGCTATCATTACAAAAAAAGACTGCCGTCTCTCCCCCCTCCAACTGTCCTTTAGAAATTTGAAATAACACGTTTTACTTTGGTATGATAATCTCAGGAACTCCAGTGTCATCTAAGTTCAGTAGTTTTAAGGACTGACCTATAAATATTACAGAGACCAAGTGAGAAAGAAATTCATACAGTCAGCGGGTATTGAATCAACCCTGGCTCAAGGTGCAAGTGGTTAAGCTCAGAAGTCCTTTTCTGTTTCTGCATCAGATTTTGAAATAATTGAGAGTATTTTGTGAATGATTTTTCAAGAAATCAGGTTAAACCTGACCAAAATTCTCCTGCTATTCCATTGTGCATATTAAGCAAAACAAGTTCTGCATCAAGTCCCCATTATGTAGGGGATGCAGGCTGCACACGCAGGCTTGGAAGTCTGTTTCCTATTGAAGGAATCAACAAGTTTATCTTTGCTACTTCTCCTTTCTGACCGGAAAAAAACTTTTATACAAATAGCACAAGTGCTGACATCTGTCCCTTCTCATGCCTGGAGAGGCTGTGTTTCCCCAAAAGTGTGGAGTCTGAGAATATATTGTAGGATGCGACAGATAATGCAGTGATCTGTGATTTTTCACTCCTGTGATCAGTTTTAGTACTAAAGAAATCATTGTGTGCTTCTTTTAAACATGATCTTCTCTTGCTCATGCACCTAGCATCCCTAGAATTAGTGCTAAAGAAATCGTTGTGTGCTTCTTTTAAACATGATTTTCTCTTGCTCATGCACCTAGCATCCCTAGATGAGAGCAGGAACACGTTCCTGTAGGTCCTGTGCGTCCTTAAAAATGTGAGTGGCTTGGTCTAAAAATCTGTCATCCAGAATTTTTTGGTATGTTGAAGATGTTCAGACTGCAGCGTCTGACAAAGTCACTCCGTTCTGGTATAATAAGATGCAGAATCTGAGCATCAAATTGTATTGTTTTCCCTGTTTTTTATAGAGGAGTCTTTGGGAGAAGGAAAGATGATAATGTTAATGTTATGTTAAACATCTCCTCTGATTAGCTGAGGAGGAAATTCTATCAGAGCTCTCCCAGACAAATATAGCAACATGAAAGATATCTATGGTTTCACCTGATCTCCAAACAGGTCATTAATAGCAATGAAACTTCAAAGACTCTCAAGTTAATTCAATAAACTTCTAGCTTTAGCCATCAGGATTTTTTTTAAGAAAAGTAATCTTTCAATTTAGCTACATAAATTATTAGCATTGTTTTGAAAAAATCCATAAGAATATTCCATCTTAATTAGAAATAGCTGTGATTTCGGTTCTTTCATCTATTCCTGACTTGCTTGGCATCGTATCTGACAAAGTGTCAAGCTGCTAGCAACATTAGATTAAAAGTAGAAGACAGAAATGTCTATAGAAGATGCAAGAACATTGCCTAAATGAAGGAGCAAAAATGAAAATCCATAGTCAGAGCCCACCTAATGGATCACCAGAAATACAGTTTCATAGACAACCAAAACACAAAGTATTTTTAGAATTATTTACTGATTGGAAAACTTTTAGTAAGCCATTTAATAATGAAACTGAGAAATAATATTTCAAAATATTGTAATTTGAATGCACCTTAAAAATAAGTTTTGAATGAATGAGTGGTTTCTCTCTAGCCCTTCCTTTCACCCCTAGAGATGTGATGAGGTCCTATTGAAGTCCTACCTTTGTAGTTAAATGCAGAGAGAAATAAGAACTAAAAACAGAAACTAACAACAGAAAGCTTTCAATAATGATCACGATAGACCAGGGCTGGGTGAGAAAACTCAAAGAGAGTCACAGATTTGCTTTCGTGTAGTTCCATTGGCTCCAACACCCCATAGATAACACGAAGAAGCTACAGCTGTATTTTGGGCTCTGTAAAGTATTTTTTACTATAGAGCAAAGAGGAACTGGGTCCTAGATACAGTGGCTGATTATTACTTAGTTAACCCACAAGTGAAAGTCAGCCGCTTGAAAAAGTTTTTGGTGTTACACTAAAATGCTGCATCTTTTGCCCTTTTGAGCAACAATCTGGATATATTTTCTGTTTCAAGGCCAACATGATTTATCAAGTTTCTAACGCTATATTTTGCAGCTGGGCATTATTTTTTGTGCTCACAGGTACACTGCATGTTAATTAGTTTTGTTTACCTATGCATATTTTTTCTTAATTTCACAACAGTAGTTTTTGTAATTGACAAAGCAATTTACTGCATGTGTGCTTTCTGCACCCCAGACAAATACTCCGACATGTAATGCACCTTTCTTGCCAGTTCAGATTGTTAAGAAAAGAATTAGTTGTGACTAATTGCCAATTAATTTGCAGTGGTTTTAGGGAGGAGGGGGGGAAAACAATTGCACCTACTAATTAAAATTTAAAATATTCCAAAGTGTCATCTTTAGGTGTCTGTGGAATACATAATTTCCATTTTAGTTCTGCACTGGATCTGTAACAACCCTGAGCTTGACAGCTCTATTAATTTAAAACCTCAGTGATACCTATTAGTACAAAACATGAAAAAAATGCCATTAATCATTTATTTTAATTTTGCAGCTCTGTCATTTTCTCGGTATGTTTAAAAATTATGATGACACTGTAATGTTTTCCAATCTACCTGTGTGAAGGGGAAACGGATCACACTACTTAGGAGAGAGACTGGAGTATATTATTAGAGCTTAATTAATGCCAAACTGATTAGATTTGATTGCACTTTGCACAATAATATTGTTAAGAAATTTATTTAAAAGACGTGTTGCGTAACGCTATATTTAAAACAACTGGTCTAGATCTGAAGAGATTTTGACCAAAAAACCCACAGAATGCAAGTCACAGGTTTAATTTTCTTTAGCGCTGCCTACATTCTATAGGTCTTACTATGATACCCAGTACAGCTCTTAATCATCTATGGAAAGATGAAACTATTTGGTGCTCCTGTGATATAGAGGTGTCACATCTCTCCCTTTCCTGTAACGGGAGCAGCTTATGGGCATCTAGACTGTGGGGAAATGCTTATACCCTCAAAACTACCAACATCCAAGCCCTGCTGATAACATGGGAAAAAGTGATTATAAACTAACAGATCCAACTCGATAAGTTTTATTCAGACAGTTTTTTCCCCTCTGTCCTTAAAATACAGGGTTTCTTTCTTTAGAAGTATTATAAGCAGAACTGATTATCTTTTTTTCCAGTTTTCTGTTGTCATTGAGCATTGTAGTTAGTACCTGTACTTATAGCACCATGTTTTGTATTAATACTAAATATTTAGGCATACTGTAAAGTCAGGAACAGGAAGGTAACCAGCAAATATTGTAGAAAAAGGAACACGAAAGCAAAATTGACTGACCCAAAGGTACAGTTATCACACTAAAATTATTGATGCTTACTGCATTTCATTTAGTGGATGCATTGTATTAATGTAGCTTCAAGGCGTATTTTGAAACTCTGACCTGCTCCTGAAACAAATAAATATCTTGTTTATGCATTTATAAATACCTTCAGTATCACAAATTCAGGCTTCTCCTTTTTCGGAAAATTTGCTATTGACAAATAGGGAGCAATTACCATCTTGTCTTTTAAAAATTATGCTTTTTTTTAATTAGATCTGGTGTTCCTTCCCATGAATACATCATTGGACACAGTTTCTAATACTGGAAAGGTGATTTCAAAATTGCAAATGCAGTATTTTTCTGCTAAACCTATTTACTAGATATACCAGCCCTTTAAATTTCAGTGATCATGAACTCATAGGGAAAAATCCTGGCTTCAGTTAGAGGATGCGAGTTTTGCCATTGGCTTCAACAGTTTGAGTTTAGCCTATAATGTTGTCTATTGGGCTTACAGCAAAGATCCACAATATCTTAGCAATTTGTGAGAGCATTTACTTTACCCCTAAATGAAATTTTGTTATTTCCTCATTTTGCCTATTTTTAAATATAAATTTGTGCCAAATATGGCAAATAGAAGGTTGTTTTTTACCTCCAGCAGCACTTCAGGCACTCCCCTAGTTTATGTCTAAAATGTCCTCCATATTTTTTGTACATTATTAATTTTGTAAGTTATTAATATAATCTCTTTTTCTCGCATGAGTGTATGTAAATCACAGATTCACTTAGGAAAAATGAAAAACAAAAAAATAATGGGTCTTATTTAAAGCTTTTATAACTGTTGTGTTTCTGTTAAAACAGACATGAGGTTTCTTGCTGGATGGAAGAGAAACTGAATGGTAAAAGTTAGTCTTTAGACACTCCATGTGCATGCACATGGAATCTATATTCCTATCTAAAAGCAGCAATTTCTTTATTTTTAACTAAACTAAATATTGGTTACTTGCAATTAAAGATTTTTGTCTTTTTTTATTATTATTTTTGTCCATTTTAGTCCCCCATACAGCACTTTCTGTAGGTGATTTGTTTAGTCCTACTTTGACCTACATTATTTCTCTTCCTGAGACCCTCAGTGCTGCTTCCCATCTCAAAGTGTGTACTGTCACTTGTCACCCAGCCACAGCACCAGCTCTGGCACTGCTGCCAGTACAAAAACAGAAGCAGAAGTGAAAGTGCAGGGCAGAAATGCAGTGCCTGAGTCTTGAGAAAGACAAAATCAGCCTGTTTCAGTCAAGGTAGTGCAATGGTCCAGCCCCTATTACAGACATATTGATCTCTTTTTATCACCCAAAGATAAGAATTTTAATATTTATTATTTTTTTTCAGCAGGAAAGTAAGGAATCAATGGTTATTATTGTTAACCAATGCAACGTTAACATACGCTACCATGCATAAGTGAAAAAATGTACTTTACACTTTATTTTTGTATTTTCAGAATGTAAAGTATATATTACCCCACTGGAATCATGCCAATTTATAACAGTTGAAAATACATCTTGGAGAAATGCATATAGGACTCCAGCCCCACGTGCATGAGTGGTTAATCATGTTCAGGCATCTTAGCTCATCTCAGCTGATAGGATACAACATACTGAAGAGGTCATGGTCTCTGAAACAGATGGCTCAAGCCAAAAAAGAACATTAGAAATGATAAACATTTTCTCAGTATGTAATTGCATTCATCCTCAGCAGCATTGAGCAGCCCCAATCCAACAAGCAATCTGCATGGGGTCTCAGGATTACCTCACCTCTTCATACTAAAGCCATCTTTTGAGCTTTGCTCTTTTATTCATTTTAAGATGGAATTACTATGATTTACCTCTGAAAGAAAACTCTGAGGCCTTTCCTACTGCCACATCATGGCCAGCCCTTGCAATAAACTCAACCCTTATGGCTCTCAAAGAATTCACTCGCAGCAGCTGCAAATTACTTCATGTATTGATCCTCAGGAACAGGTTGATGTCATCACTGTTCCTGAGCCCCAAAATATGTCTTATGAAGCATGTGAAAGTTACTAAAATCCTTGAGGCAATTTTCCAGGGCCAGATCATCAGCTGGTATAAAGTGACATCAATGGAATAACGCCAATTTACACCAACTACAGATTTGGCTTCCAAAGTGGTGCCTGAAGCAGAATTTCTTGTGAGAAAATACACTGATGCCAGTCTTTGCAAGCGAGAGTTATTGTCTGCATGAAATTAATCTAAGTTGCCAAAAAAACCCCGTATGCTAAATTTGATACTAATGAACAATGTTGACAAAAAGAGGTCATGTATGAAATTTGAGACTAATGAACTAAGGTGGCATGGAAATGAGCATTTGGAGAGTAAAGCAAAGGCTCTAATAGAGTTAAAACAACCCACTCATTCCATTGAGATTTTGATGTTTCTGTCTCCTTATATCGTAAAGTAAATTTCCACCCCAAGAAATGTCCTGATCTATATTTTAATGAGCCTCTCCACGTGACATACATTTTTTTGTTTCATTACTATTAGTGAATGACAAGTGAAGGATATTCATTTTCACTTGAAAATGTCAGGTATGCACTTTAAGAGATATATTTTTCCAGTTTTTAATGAGGTGGTGTTTCTTTTTGAAAGAAATACCCATCTCTGATGTGGGTACTATGCAGGTGACAACTGATATTTAATAAGTGATGGTTCTTGTATTAGTCGTAGTTCACTAAAGAAAATGTCTCGGATTGCTTTTGAAAAACTCTTAGCATCACTAGCCCAAAGGCAAGATGTGACCTTTTTATTACATAATGAGAATCATTTATTATCTTACAATGTATCTTAAAGTCACAGACAAAATGCCACTTTGATAATTGCTTTCAATTAGCTTTGAGCATAGCATACATTCATAAAATGTCTTCTCTAATTTAGACTTGAATTAGAGAAAATTGCAGACATAATCTACTTTAAGGTTGTCTCATTTAAGGTGATTCGTAGTTTTATATCAAAGAAATCAAAACGGGTGGCTTTAGAGCAGTCTTACAAAGTGTCTTAAATAGGCTTTTCAATATTTGAGTCTATTCTATTAACAATTAATTAACAAATTAGAATGCTAGTTCATCTTTTTTGACCTTTTTTGTGTATTAACTTTTGAATTTCATTCCTAATGGTTGTTTTTAAATTAAGCAGTGTCCTGTGTTAAAAGAGAGGTACAGCTTGATTAGATGTATAAGTAAAGCATACAGAGACATAGCTTACATCTTAATAATAGGCAGCAGCTTGGTCTGTCAGTGTGTATGTCCTTTCCAACTTCTAAATTCTTATTTGTCTTGTAGATACGTAAAATATCAACAACAAGCAATAAATCGCACAGTCAGAAAGTAGTATCACATATTGGCATGCATTCTATTGCATATGATTTTTAATATTGATTGTGTATAATTTAAAGTATTTGTGGAAACATACTGCATATAGATGACATATTACATAGTGATTACATATAGATTGTTTTACTGCATATGTACCATCATATGTAAAAAATATAGGTATTTTCTTTTCGTCTTTGACTAAATGGAGAAGGTTTGGAAGTCATATATAAAGATAATTCAGACATCTCAGGTGCTTGGAATTGAACTAGCTCAAGGGATAACTCTGTTCTTCTTTCTTCCCCCAGATAAAAATTACTCACAAGAACCAAGCCCCCATGTTGATGGGACCTCCTCCAAAAACCGGTCTTTTCTCTTCTATCATCAAGAGAACAAGGAACCACAGCAAGGAATAAACCTATGTAGTTTAGTTTTTAGAAAACCAATTAGCTTTGTTGGGCTTTGGAATATTTATGCTGGAAATCTTTCAAGAATTTTAGAATATCTTCTACTTGCAAAATCATGGATTTTGGTTTAACAGTTTCTGTGACTGAGCTAATGTAAAACTATGCTACTAGAAAAAAAATATTGTCACAGTTTTGTAGGCATTTTGCATGATTAAAGCAGATGTTTACATAAAGTGATACAGCATATTTTTTGTTGCATGCGTTACCATGTACTAATCTATGGGCTAATTCTGCCATGGAATATGGGAAGAGAATGCCATGGGTATTTTGATTTTTCTGTCTTTTCCATTTCAACATTTTCTACTACAATGCTCATATGCCATAGGTTCATAGTATCTATTGAATCAGACATCTTCACATCAATAGCCAATTAGACCTGCTTCAGAGTAAAGTTTATTACAGGTCTCATTAACCTGTGCTTTTAGTTTATCATTTCTTTCTACCCTGACAGTATTTTTATTCAGCTAAGCATTAAAATCTTATATCTTATTCTGAAAACTCCTATGTATGTGAGTAACTGTACCTGCTGAAAATGCCTAACAATGTGTGCAGTATTCAAATGATCATGATTACTCTTGTGTAAGTTTTTGTAAGATTGGAAGTCAATGCAAGTTTGAGCAAAAACTGTAAGGCTAAAGAGATCGTGCTAAGAGTGAAGATAATAACACTTGCAAAGCTAGCTATTAGTGGTGTTTGTTGAAACACTAGATTTATTTTAATGAGCAATACATCTCTGTAACATGGCAAACTTTAAATCATTCTGCATATTGACCGATAGCGTAGTGCATATGCACACAAGTAACCAAAGCTCATGCCTAATAAAGTGCATTTCCCACCAAAGATTTAGTGAAGGATGCTTCAGAGAAATGGGTTAATGCATAATTAATCAAGCTCACTGGAGTAGACTCACTTCTGAAAATTTACAGTTCTTTTGATTACGTTGGCAATGTCCAGACAAATGTTGGGGTAGGAAAATACATTAAATTAATTGCAAGTAAATATTCACTTTTAATTTGTTTCATAAGTTGATAGACATAGACACCTACTCTAAATTTTGGAAAATAAACTTATATCTAATTTTTGTTGTCATTATTATTTATAAAGTTATGCCATCCATAATTTACTCATCCCCTAAATTAATTTCTTAAGGAAAGGATATAGCATTATCTATTCCCCTTTTGTAGTCTGCTGTCTGGAATCAAAACATTTCTCGTCATGACTTTTGGGGAGGCAGTTGCTCAGGTTTTTACTTTCTTAGCCTCTGAGAGACTTCCTAACAGCTTAGAAATCATAATACAGGGATTTGTCTGAGGTTTGCACAGCACTGTCTAATGTTGAAGGGAAGTCCAAGGATGGCAACTTTTTTCAGTCTCTTGCATATAAACGGTCTCAATTGAAACTTTTTGTGCAGTCTTAACATTGTTCTTTGTTCGGAGTGAGCTGCTTCTCAGCTCTGCATGTCTTAAGTTCTCAGAGATTTCATCGAAAAACAAACAAGGAAAAATAAAACTTTGCTTGAAATGCATGATTTCCCATTTTTATCTAGACTTTAAAACGTTAATGATTTATTAAATCTATTTTTCTATTGATTCATTCATCCATTAAAAAAAATAGTATTTCATCATTCTGTGGTGCACGATTCTGTGCATGTATTTAAAGAAAGTTACTATCATTTTTTCATCAGTATAAGAATTCAACAGAGTCTTAATTTATATAATAGGTACTGAAATAAAAATCAGTATATAGTTGGTAAGGATTACGTCTTTGAAATATACAGTCTGTGTTCTGTAAACATTAGGAGGTAAATACCAATTAATGTTATGTTCAGCACTAGGTAGAAAAATACGAAGGCAATTATGTGCTAAAATTAAGATCTTGTAATTCCCCATTCTTGGGTCCAGTGGTGCTGACAATTACAGTTACCGCAGGAGTAAACTGTTATTTTTCCTGTGCATTGCAAACTGCAAACACACACACACAGAAGCATTTGATGCACTTCTTACCTGCAGACGTACAGAGGATACAGCAAAGGATATTTGCAAAAAGAAGGAACTTGCTGACATAATATTACGTAAAGTGTACATTGGTTTTATGAACTATGGTTATAGGTGATAAATATTTTCACATAACTTAACATAGGATTTTCTACCAACGCTCTCAACTTTTTGTGGCAAAAATGTGTTTAACAATAATATATAATGTGCTCTCTATGATTATCTCATGAACATTGTAACTCTGAAAACAAATAAAATTATACATAAGCTATTATTTAATAATGTATGCAATTTTAAATGTGCCAGTCTCTCCTAGAAAGTTGTTAACAACACTTTTTCATATGAAGAGGAATAGATACGTTCATGTAATCACAATTAGGTACAATTCTGACTAGATGTATCAGATCTGCGGGTCAGTATGTATCAAATTCTCACTGTGGCAAAATGTAATGGGGCAGCCATTTTACTATATTGGCACTTACCACTGCAGCCGTGGTCGATCTTTCTATTAATCTTGGTTGGTTGTTTTTTTAGCATGGCCTCTAACAATTTAAAACCATGGCCAGGTTGAAAGTATTGATGATGAAGAGAAAATCCCAGAGTATGTAAAACATAGTATGAAAGGAAAAATGCTTGATTTAATGAAAGAGAACTTTGGGGCGCGGGGGGGGGGACACGACAACTTTTTATTTCACTTTAGTATGCATAGAATCGACATCATGAAATTATACATTGGTGTATGAAGTGAAACAAAGAATATACGCATGTGTCTTCATACAGCTGAAATACCTGCGCTGTTCTTCTACTGACTGAAGAGCAGTAGCTGTAAACCTACCACTGTTTGCACCGAAGCACTCTTTAAGGCCTCATTAACGACTTTTGCGATATAAATGGGAATTATAAATAGGTAGGAATTATACCTGAGGCTGGATTTGCAAATTTTTCATCTCCCTGCTAAAGCAGCACAGCTGGGCAATGTGCTGAGGAAAGAGCATGACGTCTCAGGAGGAAACTTGTAACTTCTGCAATGGGTTAGCACCGCTCTCACTTCGCACAAGTTCCTGTTAAAAGGAGGTGGAAGCAGAATTTGTTGCAGAGGCAAATACAGAATTACCATTTCCAGTACTTGCAAGATATTTGTATGTATATCATCACGATTATTTAAAGCTAGGGGTTTAGACCTTGTGATTTAGGCTTATTGGTGTGTGTACATTTGTGCGCTTCCAAGGTGAGGTAACACGCTGATGTGCGTAGGACTTTGGTGAGATAGGAAGCACCTGGTGTTAGTTTCTGAAGCAGAAGTAGATGTTCTATAACACTTTGTCACTCTTATCAACTCAGTGGTATTACGTGTAAATCACAGCAATGGTTACTTAGTATCCAAAATTATTTAATGCAAATAAAGTGACAGAGTTCAATGTGTTTCAAAATACCAGTGTAAGAAGTAGTATAGTCAAAGAAAGTGTGGGTTTGATATAATTAGTATAAGAAAGAGAGAAATGACTTTTTTTTTTTTTAATCTGTAGATTAAAATTTGTTCGCTGAGACTGTAGCTATTCATTGATTTAGGGTAGTAGTGCTACTCTGTGCCCAGTGCAGTGCCTTCATCCCCAGCTGCCTTCTGGAGCTTGGAATTCTGAGGTGGATCATGGCAAGACCAAGGTTTTCTGGGAAGAAGTCACTTCAGAGATGTTTCGTCCCTCACCTCCCTGGAAGAGTGACTAGAAAGAATGGCTACAAAACTGGGGAAAAAACATCAGGAATAATCATCTCTAGTCATGAAGCAGGAGAATATCAGAGAGCTCTGCTGAATAATGACAAAACAGATGCTCCAAGTTATATATGAAAGGGGTGGGTCACCTTAAGGCAGCCCAAGGAAATGGTGGTGCAGGGCCAGGGAGGCCAGGTGAAGGCACTCAGGGCTAATAAGCAGTGCTAAGGAAGTTAATTGGATGGAGCTAGAGACACCTATTTAGGGTTGAAGGGCTCAGGAGGTTTCTTTCTTTCATGGGGAGAAAGTTTGTCTGACAGGAGTTAGGCCCAAGAGAATGAGGAACAACTGAGCCCTTAGCATGAAGGCAGAAGGACTTGTGAGTGAAGCAGAGAACCAAAGGATAGTCAAAGGAAGGTAAAGGACTTGCTGGGGCTTCATTTATTTCTAAATGCTTTTATATCCTGGGGAAAAAAAAAAAAAAGATGTTTTCCCTTGCAGCTAAATAGCAGTTTTGCCAATTGCTAAGCAGTTAGCAGGAAAACAGATAAATACATTTAGAAAGCTGAGGTGGGCCTGAGAAGTGCTGCTCAATGTTTTATGCAAGAGCGGTGAAGAACGTGTCAGCCCCTTGTCGGATAATTGCTGCTCGTCTCTAGCTCCACCAGGTCTGAAAGCATTTTGTTTTCCCTCCTCTGTCCATAAGGAAGGAAACTTCTTGTGGTCCTGCTGAGGTGAGTAAAAGCCTTACTGTAGCCCTGGAGGGAAAATAAATAAAACATAGGCGAGATCTGGAAGCTGAATCTGTTAATGAGTTATAAAGTAATAGGTTAAATTTGGTGGTGTACAAGGCTTTGAGGGTGTGCTGTGCAGCCATGACTGATGGTACAAAGTCTCTTCAGGTCTTGACCTCTTCAAGAGGGGTTTTTATTCCAGGGGCTAGAACATCTCTCTGGTAAGGGACTTAGGTCTTTTTAGTCTGGAGAAGAGGGGGTTTTCATTCCAGGGGGCTAGAACATATCTCTGGTAAGGGACTTACCAGAGTCCCATAAGAGAAGACTGAGGGGGGATCTGATCAACGTCTATAAATACTGAAAGGGTGGGTGTCAGGAGGACGGGCCCAGTCTTTTTTTGGTGGTCCCCAGTGCCAGGACAAGAGGTAACTGGCACAAACTTGAACATAGAAAGTTCCATCTAAACATGAGGAGGAACTTTATTTTGAGGGTGGCAGAGCCCTGGGACAGGCTGCCCAGACAGGTGGTGGAGTCTCCTTCTCTGGAGACATTCAAACCCCACCTGGACATGTTCCTGTGCAACCTGTTCTGGCAGGGGGGTGATCTCCTGAGGTCCCTTCCAACCCCATATCATTCTGTGATTCTATCTGTCAAGATTTGCTGGTGTCTGCCCAACCTGGGCTTGTGCCTTGGGGAGCCTCCTGGCTTTTATACCCCATTTGCTCTCAGACTATGGAATTTCAGCTCATTTTGAAATAAGGAGGATTGATCTTTCCTGTTCTGATTTGTGTGCCTGTGGCATGGATACAGGTGGAGCTTTCCCATTATCAGGTTAATTTTACAAGTGTAGCTGAAGCAGAGAAACTTCTCTATGACCATTGACTTCCATTATGTGATACTGCCCCACAGCTTGAAACTAAAAATAGGAGACAATACGTTGTAGGCATCTAGAATCTGGACATGGTAGTATTTCAAAGGCTGTTTTTTTTTTTCCTTTCTGATTCATGAATCAATTTTCAGCTCATTTTGAAATAAGGAGGGTTGACCTTTCCTGTTCTGATTTGTGTGCCTGTGGTATGTATACAGGTGGAGCTTTCCCATTATTTTACAAGTGTAGCTTGTTAATTTCCCAGGTTAATTTTACAAGTGTAGCTGAAGCAGATTTCAGCTCATTTTGAAATAAGGAGGATTGATCTTTCCTGTTCTGATTTGTGTGCCTGTGGCATGGATACAGGTGGAGCTTTCCCATTATCAGGTTAATTTTACAAGTGTAGCTGAAGCAGAGAAACTTCTCTATGACCACTGACTTCCATTATGTGATACTGCCCCACAGCTTGAAACTAAAAATAGGAGACAATACGTTGTAGGCATCTAGAATCTGGACATGGTAGTATTTCAAAGGCTGTTTTTTTTTTTCCTTTCTGATTCATGAATCAAAGACACTACCTGAGAAGCACCTCAGGGCTCTCTTTAAAAATGACTCATAGGAAGAATAAGTGATAATCATCAGGCTTTGTTATTTATAGAAAGGTGGTAGCTGTGTTGATGGTAAAACGGAAGTTTCATAGTGAGGTGCCTGTTGCTAATAAATGTGGAAAATCATTTGCTGGGTCTGAGCGAGAAGCAAAGATTTTGAATTTTCAGCTCAATTTTTAGTCTAAGGTTGATAATGACTGAAACTACTTAGCTGCCCACTGGCCTATTTGAAATATGCATTTGTTTGGGGTTGTCTTGTTTGTTTGTTTTTACCTGGTGTTAAATTCATGTGTTGTGAAGCAAAATAGCAATTTGCATTAATAAGTAACTTTTCTGGACAAGGAAGTGAACTCTTCTTACTCTGTTGGTGAAACTCATACTTACAGGTCACTTTCTGCCTGCCAATAAGAAAATACAAGTTGTCAGCCTTCAGCCCTGTCAGCCTATTTACATTAAGTCCAAAAAAAAGAATATGTAATAACAATTCCCCTTTAAACTGTTTGAATCTGCAGAAAGGTAATGGTGATTTTTATATCCCTCAGTGAGGCAATCGGACTTTGCAAAATGAGCATCAGCACTGTACTTTCTGCCCAACCATGAGGTTGGCTGTTGCAAGTAGTTTTGACTGTGATGGTTTGTTGTTTCGTTGGGTTTTTTTAGTAATATGAGTAAGTTACAAACCTCTCTTTTTACCCCAGGTTTATAAGAACTAGAACTTTGATTCAGGCACATATTTTATATGTTTATGTTGTACACATAAGTAAGCGAGCAAGCAAATGCAGGAAGATCTATTCCATTTGACCTGAACTTTACTTCCATATGTTTAAATTCTGTCCTGCTACTGAAGGAAAAGCCAACAACTCATTAATTTTAGGTAGATTGGGAGGGTTTTAGGGAAAAACGGGCATGTTGGGTTCTTCTCCTAAGTAGTATGACCTCGTTACAACAATATATACATGTAGATTAAGGAATTTTCACCATCTGTTAATGGTTCAATATAATTACTTCACAAGAAGTTTTAAAAGCTTTGGTTCGACTATCTATTCTACAAAGTCAAGCCTGGCATTGAGATGCAAATTAAGGCCTTCAGACTTTGTCACTAGCTCTGGTCAAAAATTCTTTAGCCTCTCTTTCAGCAAAACACACAAAACTGTGGGGAGCAACCTACGCTCCCCCATCAATCTATTTTTCACTGGATTTACATTTCAGAGCAAAATCAGATTTACCTCTTCAAATGTCAAAATATTTTGCACTTGAATGTCAAAAGGAAATGTAAGGCTGTAATTTGTTTCTTTCATTAATTCTGTTTCATTAATGTAGTGATTAACATTGTAGTATAGTTAACTTTTCACTTTAAAAAGAACAAAGTGAATTACCTGATGTTTTTATTTTACTTCAATATGAACGTGATTATCTTGTATCCTTTAGCAGAATTTTACATTTTTTTTAGTATTTGTTCAAGGTCCAGAAATGGAACTTTTGACCTTTGCACTGCTGTAATTGTCACCAGACTGAAAAGCTGCGTGTCAAATTCTGGTCTTTATGTAACATCTCTGACTTCATGATTCCCATAGCTGCACACTTCCCAAGAGTTATCTTCAAGGAGTTGATTTTTGATTCACAGTTCCTCCTGGTTTAGATTAATTTGTCAGTACAGCTCTAGCATGTTGCTGAAAAAGAACAGAGATAACAGAATAATGTTAAACAAAAAAATTATTTCAGGTAGCCCAAAAGGTTACCAAATATTTTGTTAGTAACAGCAGTGGACACTGATTTTACTAAAAATAGAGGAGGCACACAGTTAAAGATGATAAATCTCATCATTAAGCTTATTATAATACTAAAATTATTTTTCTAAAATAATAATATAATATAAATTAATAAATCCTAATTGTTATTATAAAATAAGTGAATTACAGAAGAATATATTGGACTGGGTATTGTAAAATAAGTTATCAACAAGACAGATACAATACTTGTAAATATTTCATCGACAGTACTGAATGCACTGTAACACAATTGACAATAATTGTTCAATCACATTATTAAGGCATTTGTGCATCATGTAGCTCACAAAATCCTGTGGTCCTTAACGCATCTCTCAGTCCTTTTGGGTGAATTATCAGCTAATACTGTGTGATAGCTAATCTGTGTAAGCTTTTCACCTCACAGTTACCTAAAACTTATATGCCGTCTGAAGGTTTGCTGTTCCTCTGTTGGTCACTGTACCTTTATCACTAAATAATGTTAGAATGTCTCACCCAATTGATATCATGTTAAAATCCTTGCTGTGACAATCATCAGTCTTATTTTTATGGTCTTGGGACAAGAGGTGAGTGGACTCGCCTGAGGTTAATGGGGCTTTAAGAAAATGTTATGTTCCTTCGGTGCAAGATAAGGTTCTCTTGCTCTGATGGGAATTCTGTCACTTTATCAGATATAACGGCTTTCTCTGCCAAAGAGTTGAGATATTAGTCTGTGTGAAATGATTTATAGTTTTTCCTTGGCTTGCATGCTGAATCCTGGAGACACAAAAAAATAAATCTTACGGCAGATGCCAATTGTTCCCTGTTGGTCTGTGTGTAGAAATATGTACTACCACGAGAGCTCGTCAGAGCATTCGAATGCAACCAGAACAGTTGTGTTGACAACTGAGAGCAGAGCAGAAGAGCTGGGGTCAGACTCACAGAGGCAGAAGTTGAAATAAACTGATAGAAGTTCAGAGAAGAGTTAAACTTCCTTTAGTCATTTCTGGAGTGACGTCTGTCTAAAAATGTCAGAGAACAAGTAGGTAATAAATACGTCTGTAACTTACCACTGAGAACGCTCACTTGTCTGCACAGTATTTGTGCTATTTTCATATCTCAAATATAGCACGAATGGTAATTTTTAACTATTTCTGCTGTGTGTTGCCTTCATGAAACACATTGCAATAGCATAACATAAAAGCAGATTTTAACAAGTGCAATAAAATAATGTTTGAAGGAACCTGAGATTCCTGTGGTGTTGGACCAGAAGGTTAGCAAAGGGATTTGCAGGAAACAAATCACCTGAGAGCAGAGCAGAAGAGCTGGGGTCAGACTCACAGAGGCAGAAGTTGAAATAAACTGATAGAAGTTCAGAGAAGAGTTAAACTTCCTTTAGTCATTTCTGGAGTGACGTCTGTCTAAAAATGTCAGAGAACAAGTAGGTAATAAATACGTCTGTAACTTACCACTGAGAACGCTCACTTGTCTGCACAGTATTTGTGCTATTTTCATATCTCAAATATAGCACGAATGGTAATTTTTAACTATTTCTGCTGTGTGTTGCCTTCATGAAACACATTGCAATAGCATAACATAAAAGCAGATTTTAACAAGTGCAATAAAATAATGTTTTAAGGAACCTGAGATACCTTCTGGTCCAACACCACAGGATAGCAAAGGGATTTGCAGGAAACAAATCACACGATGCCATTACAATCTCTTGTAAAAGTTTGCAAAAGAGGGGAATTCTGGCTAAATTACAACCACAATCTCTTGTAAAACTTTGCAAAAAGAGGGGAATTCTGGCTAAATTACAACCTCATTTATTCTTTCATTCTAACTTGTTTATTAATGAATGTGGAGAGTTGCTATGATGTGAACCTCATCAGAATATGCAGCCAAAGCCGTGTAAGGGAGGATTGAGAATATTTTGCCAGATCTGGTTCTTCTTACAGAACCTCTTCTGTAAACTTTCCTTGCTTAGAAGCAGCCTACTTGCAAGGTACAGAAACACAGATGTAGTCACTATTTGTTTAATTACTAGGTTCCTTTAAGGTGTTAAAACATTTTTAATTATTTTTTTAGCACAGTTGTGCCATAGCTACCATATTTTTTGCAAGAATGATCAATATTGAAGAATGACTTGTATGATGGCAGCTTACAATATAGATAATTTGTGTGTCATGCTACTTCTGCTACACCAATGTGGATCTCCTTGAGAGTATTTAAAGTCCTAATGTAGAATGTGACACTAAGTCCTAGTTTTGGAGATTACGACTGAAATATAGCCTTGTTTGAGACGTTCAAGTGAAGTAGGGATGTGGAAGCAAAATCCCCTTTGGAGATTACGATTGAAATATAGCTTTGTTTGAGACGATGTTAAAGTGAAGTAGGGATGTGGAAGCAAAATCCCAACTCCACTGAAATCATTGGTTTGCCATTGCAATCACAGAGCCAGGGTTTAATCCCTGCTGTCTTGTGGTAGGGTTCAGAATGTCTCTCCTGCTTCAAGTAAAATGACTGCAAAGAAGTCCAGGGAAGAGATTAAGTTGGTTTGTGCATTCATGCACAACCTACTGAATGCTTGCGCCTGCAAAGTTTCCCCACTTTTCTCCTGTGTCCTTAGCAATCTTGTATTTCTGTCTCCAAAAGCCTTAGCTTGAATGTGCTGTATTGGAATATATTTTCACGTACATGGTTCTATTGGTTGAGGGTTAGGTATCCTGCTAAGAAATGCAAATTTGAAATTTCTCGGGTTAAGGAAGAAATCAAAGGCTTCAACTTTTCAGGAAACGCTGTAACTGCTATAACCAATGTTGTGAGTCCTCAGTTAAGGACCTGTCCTTAAATTCCACCTTCTGAATCTCAAAGGCATGAGAACATAAAGCTCCAACTAGGTGGAGTTCACACATAGTGTTTTATTTTGCATTTGCCAATTCACATGTAAATTTTATGGTTTCTGTGTGTAAATGTCCCTCTCCTCTCACTATTCAGAGCCTTAAAAATCTACCTTTAGTGCTCTGAATGACCTTGTTGGGGTAACCTAACACCAAACTTGAGTATGAATAAATAGTTGCTTTGAACCTAACTTTTAGGACTTGACTGTTCACCAGAATATGGAGTTGTATCAAATTCTGTACTGTTGCCTTAAGAGGCCCCGACACAGTGCTGCAAAAACCACATCTATGTACAGCATAACACAACCCACTCCTAATTATTTCTGCCTAGAGTAGCTGCTGCTGTTGGACTTCTTGTCTTTTATGCTTAAAACAGCAGTGACGCAGTAGTGAGTCAGGCCTTTGCCAGTGCTTAAATATCCAGTGCTAGGTGCTATATAAAAACATTTTAAAAGAAAAAAAAAAAGGCAAGCATGTGTGCAAACCTTGATTAGCATGTGAAATGTCAGAGGTATGCAAATTGTGTACAGAGTGTACATATTCAATCTCTTGCATTTACATACAGCTTTTTGTTTGCAGTACCCTTTAATGTCTGTAGACTCTTTTTTGTCATTTCTGGCAGCCATTGTGCACCTTCAAGCTTGTGCTGTCCTGAGATATAAAGCCAATCTAGTTTATTTGTTTCAGTGTTATTAGATTGTTAATTTATAGTTAGTGTAAAGCAGCATAGTAAAACATAGAACCAAAACATGTTTTGGGGCATTTTTTTTTCTCCAGAACTATAGTCAGAGGGAGAACAGTGGTTACTTGCCATAATACCAAAAGAAAAAAAAACAAAACTAACTTCCTAAAAACTACTAGTCATTCCTTAGAAAAATGTTGCACTTTTTTTTTTAAAGGTTCACTCATTGCTCTAATCCAGTGGTAAAGGAGAACTGAGAAATTGAGAATACTTCTTTAAAGTAAATATTTTATTGTGATGTGGCCATACTGAATGTAGAGAAGGCACAAGGTTCCTGGCCTCATTTCTTTGCTTTCCATCACTGTTTAGTTTCATTCAGCTGTTCCCGTGCATGTTGTTAGGCTGGACTGCCACTATTTCTCTGACTTGTGGCTCATCACTGTTGTATCTTTACCTTCAGTCATAAAATAACTGATTGTCTGCATTCTCCTCAATCTTTGAAGTTTTTGTTTGTTTTGCCATCACTTTGTTTTCCCTCTGCTAGTTTGCTTCCTTTGCTTTGTTCATACACTTCTAATTAAAGTACTTGTTATTTTGATCTCAGTCACAGCCCTTGTAAATTTTCGTTCCTATTCAGGTCCAGAGTTCACCTCGAAAGGATTCCTGTTCTGCCAGTTCACAATCTTATCTTCTCTCAGGAGCTGTCCTCAGACCTTTTTTTCTTTTTTGCCTTCACTCTTCTGGTTACATTAGGCAAAGGCTATTTGTCTTCACTTATGAGGCCTTTAGTGGCTTATGCCTACCTTACCAAAAGGTATTTTCATGTCTGTACCTAAAATCGTTCTATGTTTAGAGCTCTCATTGTGTATAATCTGTTCAATACAAAGGCAAGTACTTATTCATATGATCTATATCTAATCAAGCCATGCTGACATTCTGTAATGTGTAGTTTTAGATTTTAAAGCAAAGATTTTGGGGGGCTTCAGCATTATTCATATGATCTATATTTAATCAAGCCATACTGACATTCTGTAATCTGTAGTTTTAGATTTTTAAAGCAAAGATTTTGGGGGGCTTCAGCATATAATGACCTTATATTTTATTAGAATTCCTCTGGAAACATCTACAGAGCTACTCCATTCAAATAGTTCCTTCAACTATCTACAAAAGACTGTGTTTCAGCTATTACCACAGAAATCAGAACCTTTCTTTTCTTTCATATTCCCACTTTTGTATTTGTACTTAAATATTTTTAAACTATAAGGACCTTTCTTTTCTTTCATATTTCCACATATTTGTACTTAAATATTTTTAAACTATAAGCTTTCTTTAGGAGTGGGCAGGAGGAAGCTCCATGTTCTGTGGTGTCAGAGCATCTGCCACAAGAGGAGTTCTGGTCCACAGCTCCATCTTTTAAACTTTAGAGCAACAGAGATAAGGCAGATGCATTTATAGCCTGGTGATGATGATGTCGCAGGTCCCTCCTGCACATGATCTGCAGGGATCATGAATCCAGTTACAGCATTTACATTGTCACAGTTTCAGCTCTGAAACTTCTTCCTTTATTCCTTCTTCTGTTGGCTGAAACAACTCTGACACATGATGGGATTTCACTTCTTCCTACTGCGTTCTCCCCACTAGTGGAAGGAACTGTAATACCTTTGTCCCACAAGGGCCCTGTGGATGTGGTTCTTCAAAAATCCCCCTTCTTTCTCCAAAAAAATAAAATAAAGGTGTGGGACAAAAAGCCCCAATCCCAGATCCAGTAACCTTGCAGGCTTTTGGAGAGATGCTGCATAGATCAAGATCAGATCTTTTCTCTCTCCTGTCTATCACAGGGAAGTTGACCTTGAAAAACTTTTTGACATTTAATGTTTTTGCCAGTGACCTGATCCAGGATCAGAAATGAAGATGCAAATAATCTTACAGTCTGGATTTTGACTTAAGTTTTCAGGTAAAAATTCAAGGGTCCTTACCCTAAGTGTGATAGGTGCATGCGAGATTAGAGTTTGAAGGCCAAATATGACTACCTGAGGTCACAAAGAGAGATTCATGGCTCAGAGAGCCTCCCTACAGCCTGCAGGGTGGCACAGTAGTGGCAATTTCTGGAATGGAGCATATATTCCTCTCTTCTGATTTGCTTTATTTGCTGTTTTCCCTTCTGTGACTGCTTCGTTTCCATTCCTCCAGTCAGGAGCTGCATTGTTAAGGTTTATTCCATAACTTTAGTGGGGGGAAGTCTGCAAGAATAGAGAAGTATATATTTTAAAAAGAAAGAGAAATAGTGAAATGCAGAGTTTGTCATAACTTCCAGTAAGCTGCCTCGGTTGTGTTGCCCCCACCTGTTATTTCCCATTGGTGTTTGCCCAGGCAAGATGTGTTCAGGGATAAAAGAGAGAAAGTAAGATTACTTGGAGTCAGGGGAAATTAATGTGTTATTTGCAACAGAGCTGAAGTGCAGTGCATTGTATAGCTTTAATTAAAACCTTTATTTTGGAAATAAAAGTAGGTTGAAGAACCACATGAAAGAAAAGAGCAGGGGGGAAAGTTGCATTGTCTTGCATTTTTCTGCTTTAGAGGCTGCCCACAAGCTGGTATTTTGTGCCTTCTTTGACAAAGACTTTCAGGGTGTCTTCCATCACTGCAGGTAGCTGTGGTCCTTGCTTCTTTACGTTTTCCTGTAGAGCTAACTCTTGTCCTCCTGGGCCCTCTTAACACAGGAACTAAAACTTCAGAGAACTTTTTGTACACGATTTCCTTACCATGTTTTTTGGGGCAGGTAAATGGAAATGTTTCACCTTCCACTCACTTGATGACCATGTAGTCTGTACAGAGGAAGCTAAGGACTAGAAGGGTTAAATATTTTATTTCTCCCAGGATTCCCAAGGTATTTTTTTTATTTGTTGCCGTCTGTTCCCTGAATCAAAGTATGGAGGAAATGTCGCTATTGCTGCCTCATGCATTTCCTTTACAGAAACTGCAACATTTGGACAGCAATCTCATTCATTGAAATATAAGGCCACAGCAATCAGCTAAATTGTTCTAGATTTTACATGAGATTGGAATCTGACCTGGAATGCTAGTTAAGTAAAGTAAGAACAGGATAAAGAATTGTTCTGAAAAATATTTCAGACCGCATCTAGCCATCTGGATTGAGTCTACAGCCTTGAATGTGTTTTGCAGATGTGAAAAGAAATTCCAGATTTTGCCAGCTGTACTGGCAATGGTGTTCTTACTGCCTTGAGTGGTCCTTCATTTGAGCACTGGTATGAGTTGCAAAGTCTTGCTCCCATCTCTAACAATAACCTACCTGTGTAGAGTTTCTTTTGTTCAGCAGGTCTGTCTTCCTTGAGAAGCAATGCTTGTTCAGCTTCATAGAGAATTATTTATCAGTTATGTCAAAAATGCTTTAGTTAAGTGAAACAGTGTTAAATGCATGGCTTGTGTTTTGTAAAGTAAGAAAAACAGGTAGGTCTTACTAAGCGGTTTTCATCCTGTATGTTGGGGAAGAGACAAGCCAAATGACACTTCTGTTATTATTTTCTTTTTTTCTCTTTAATTACATTAAAAGTATGAAACTGTTTGCCTATTACTCTAGGAAATGAACTTTTGAGAGACCTCTCAAATTCTTATTGAGAAGTTGCTTAGTTCAGGCAAAGTTCCTGTTGGGTGGTGATGCGATCTTGCCACTGCTACATTTGTAGTATACAGTTTATTTCAAAGAGGGATTTCTTGTTGATGTGCATGGGGTGTAAGATGACTTAGGGTTTGCTTGAGGAAGAGATACGAAAACTTGACTGAAGATTTTGAAATTGACTTACTATAGTTTTGCAGACAGGGCTTTGCCAAGACTACTTTTTATTTTTTTTTAAATGAACAGAACAAGAGTCTATAGCCTGCAAAACCCGCAAGACAAGACTGATTTTGCCAATTAAACACCTACTTCACCGCAGGCAGTTAGGACTCGGGACCTAACCTGAGAAGTGTGGCTTTGCTTGTTCTATCACTCCCTGTGAGCATTTGTTCATTTACTGCCATGCAGATAATGCATTGCATTTCACAGCACAGCAAGTTTAATCAGGACATGTCATCATTAATTTGTACTGATATGCACTGATGGACAGGGTTTTCCAGGACCATGACTAGCTGTTTATCAAACGATCGTCAATCCTGGAGAAGAAATGGTGCAATCCCCCTGTTGTTTTACAGCATCTGCTTTATCATCTGCTCACAGGAGCATCTTTTTTTCCCCCCCTCCTTCTCTGGGTTTCCCTTTGTAGCTGTCACTTGTAGACAGCTTCATTTATTTCTGCTGATTTCTAATTCCTTTAGGAGAGCTGTCTAAAAGCCACGCTTGATTTATTGAACCATGTTGTGGAACTGAAATGGTTAACGATAGCAAGACAGGACTAAATACCACAATCTGCATTTGATTTCTGGTGCTTTCCTGTTATTTGCAAAGTGTCTCTTTGAGTATCATAAATAATTTACAGTTCAAAGTGAATACTTCTAAGTGCTAGAAAGCCAAATTCACGTTTATTTCATTTGCTAATGTTTCCACAATATTACACAAGGCATAAAAAGAACCCTCTTTTTGCTCTATAGTTTAACAAAAGAGCTTAGATCAGCACTGAAACTCAAAAGGACTCTTAAAACAGCAGGTTAAGGAGAGGTATTAGTTGCTCAGTCTTGCAGTCCCTACTCTGGTAAAACTCTAACTCCAAGCACAGAGGATTTTACCTGACACCAGGGTTAACTTTTTAGCATGCAAAAGTTGTTATCTCGCAAGTGCATTGTTTTATTGCTTTGGGAAATCACACAGTGGGAATAACTCTGAAAGCTAATCCCAGGGAATAACTATTTCATTTTAGTTGGACATACTGTGAATTGCTTGTAATAGGTAGAAGTAGCACACGTGACTTCCAAAATGAAATCATAATTGCAAATACTTGAAGAAAAAGAAGTGCCACGGAAATCAAAACTTTTGTCACTAATATGCAGTTAGACATATCAACTTTAAACTCTTTCTGTTCTTGTTACTATCAGATAGTCTAAGACAAATTAAGGGATCTGCTAGAAGCAGTGACTAGTAGAACAATTCTACTACTTAACCTATAAATTACTTGAATGTTTTAGTGCCTTGCTCTTTTTGTAGCTAAACATCCCAAATGTTACCAGCACAGAGGGAGGCAGAAGGAAGGAAAAAAAGCCATTCATCTTGGGGCAAAGACAGAAACTAGAAAAGAACATAGCTTACTCTTGAAAAATTGAACTTCATATCTGTATAGTAATTATCTCATTTCAAGATAAGTGACCTAATTAGAAGATTTGCTAAAGGAGATCAAACCCCAGCCCTCATTTTTTAGTAAAAAGATAAACGTAAATTCTGTCCCATACACAGAGATGAACCAAATCATTCTAAGCCACATCACATTTCAGCTGAAATTAGAGCTATATCTATAAATGATATCTAGTATTTGAAATTATAAATAATTTTGATACTGTAGTATCAAATATTGATGGAAATAATCAAATGTCTGCAGAATATTTGTAAAGAGAGGGAAGGTATGGTTAAGGCTCTCTCTATATTCTATTTATTCTAACAAAATAGTCAGCATTACTCGCGCAGACTTATGAAAAACTTGATCAATCAGATGTATTTATCTGTAATTATTTATACACAATCTTTTCATCCTGAATGATTGACATTTACATTGCCCACCAAAGTTGATACAAAGGATCACTACGTTCACTGTTGAAATTAGTCTTCAGTGTTTAACTTTTCCTAACAACTTCACACAGTAGTGTGCAGAGGGAAGGGGAAAACACTCAGTGCCTAGAAGGAATTTTAGGAAAACAGATACTAACTCATCAGATCGACATTTCGGCGCTGGGGACAGGTTCCTAGCTGGGCTAAATAGGAGTAGTTGCCTCAGAGTCAGTGGATTTGATTTATTACCAGCTGAAAGACTAGCGCGAGACCGACAATGTCCCAGCCCCTGTGAAAGGACATGTGCTATTCTCAGTGAATACAAATGGGGTGGGCCTTTTAAACGGGCCTGAGTGGAGGTTTTGTACGTTGATGTGATTTGGCAAGTGGTCCGTCTTCTGAAGCCTGAAACGATTCACAAATTTGGAGAAAGAATTCAACTAGAGAAAGGGGAGGGGGGAAGAAAAAGACAAGATTTTTGGTAAATGAAACTGTAAGGGCAGGATGCCTGCACAATCCGTCTGTCAAGTGGGATGGAGCTAAGGGCACTTGCATGGTGAGAGTCAGCCTCAAACCCTCTCTGCCTGAAGGGACTTGTGCTCTTCTCCTCCAGTTTGTAGGAGAGCTCTCTATCACAAGGCCTGATATACTGGGATGTAGGCCACCCTCACCTTTCAAAGTTGCCTCCCAAGTCTTCCGTCCCCCTCAGGATGGTCAGGCAAGAGGGCACAGAGGAGCAGGAGAGGAGCAAAATGGCTGTGGCACATTGAGTACTTGGGTTGCAAGCACTGAGCTGTAATTAAAGAACCCTCATTCATAGAATGAGCTTCTGAAGTAGTATATTTGATGTATATATCAATAAATTCTAAGTTTTCTCAATTGTATTTGATAACATTTTCCTTCATAATACCATAGTTTACTAACAGAAGTCATTTCCACCTGTGAAGTGAGGAATGATTGCTTGGGAAACATTTAGTTTCTTTAACTTTTTGATTGAGCTTTTATTTGTCAGCATTTCATAAGAGACTTGCAGATTACTGAATCTGGTCCTTATTTCAGCTGACAGCATTTGTCAAAAGAATATTTTATGAAATATAAATACATAGGTATGAATGTGTATTTATGAAGTGAAAACTGCTATAAATCCAGCAGTCCAAATGTAACAAGTGATTAAGAGGTTCAGCTTCAATGAGCAGAACTGTGGGACTGGTCTTTAAACCAATTTTTTCCTTCCTTTAAAATAATCTTTATTGTATTGATATTGTCTTCATAACTAAAGATGAAAAGTATTCCTCTTAAAAAAAAAAAAAGAGGGGGGAGACTGTCAAATGCCAGAAATCCTTGAGCTGTATATTCATAATCTGAAATACAGTTAAAACTGCAGGTAGCTCTAATGATAATGTTAATTTCGCCCCCTGCCCCCCATCTCTGCTAACATTCAAATCCACTACTACTTCTGGATTTGGTTTGGCAGTCACATCCCACTCAATATGAAGGCGTGCGAGAGAGAAAAATCAGTCTGCTAGCATACTATATTGGACCCAATTTCTTACTCATCTCATGGCACTAAGACTTCTTTAATTTGCAGGAATGCCAACTGATAGAGCATATGACAGATGAAGCAATCACTTGCAACAGTTTGGCTACAGGGCTACAGAATTCAGGATACTTTTTTCCCCATTGTAAAATGCCCTTTGGTACGGGGGGAAAAAAAAAAACCAACCAAAAAAAAACCCAAAACCCACAAACCACCACCCAAACCAACCCAACAACAGCAACAAAAAGCTTGAAAAAACAGCCATGTTTTCAAAGGCACCCAAATGAGTTGGCATCCAAATCTCAAATTCCTTTGTACCATCACGTGAGAACTCCAAATATATATTTTATTTTTTTTTCATAGATACACAAATTGTTGGGGTGAAAGCCATCAGTGACTGACTTCTTGAAGGAAAAGAGTGGAGCGTCATCAGTCTCTGAAAAGCTTGGGTGACTCTTATTAACTGACAGGTCTTTTTGTCTAGTTCATCAACATGCTGAACACCATGAGAATTATACTTCAGCATAGGGAACACATACAATTTTTTAAAAGGTAGGAGGACTGTAGTTTGATCTTTTCCTGTCTTAAATACTCTTAAATTTATTCAAAATATTTTCCCCTTACATTTGTAGGACTTCTGATTTTCTCAAAAAGAAATTGCTTATTGCAAAGCTTTCATAATAATCTTCCATTCTGATTTTTTTATTAGTAATGTAGTTCTTGCCAATTTCTATGAAATGTTCTTGCACAAAATCACAAATTAGAATCACAAAATAATTTAGTTAGATGCCTCTGTGGATCACCTGGTCTTAGCCTCCTACTTCAAACAGTCCTGCAGGCCCAACCTCTTTGAGGTTAGACCAAAGCCTCATCCAGTTGAATCTTGAATATCTCCAAGGGCAGAGTTTCTACTATGTCTTTACTGCAGTGTTTGACTGCCTTCTTTGGGAAGAGCTCTTCCTAGTGTCTAACTGAAAATTCCTTTCCTGCAAATTATGCCTATTGCCTCTTCTCACTGTCTGGAATGTAGGTTTTCTATGGTCTGAATACCCTCAGTTTGTAGTAGGATGCAGTTGAAATTTTCTGAATGCAGAGTCACTGTCTGGTTTTCTATGTTCTGAATACCCTCAGTTTGTAGCAGGATGCAGTTGAAATTTTCTGAATGCAGAGGATTCTCCAGTGTATCCCCAGTTCTCTCCCAAAGGAGCTATACATAATTGATGAGAGACTGGAAAAGAATACAACAATGACTTATCTCAGAGAATCACAGGATGCACCAGGTCTCTGATTGAGCCCAGGACCAATAACAATAAAGGCACCAGGACGTGGCATCGCAGTTGGGCTGTTGTACCAGGCTGGCCTGTGTTATATCTGGTAAACAAATTATGCTATACAGATAAAGTTTTTGTGTTTTATAAGGTATGACTATATTATGACTTGGTCACATGTTCTAGTAAACAAATTATGCTATGCAGATAAAGTTTTTGGGTTTTATAAGGTATGACTATATTATGACTTAAAAAATTATATCCTGTCTTATGTCATGAAAACATAAGTTGTAAAGATATTCTTTTGATTTACTGGAATCTGTTCTTCATCTTCATGGTGAAACAAACCAACCTACTCGAGGTTATGTTTCACAGAACAAGACCAAAATGTTGGTTTTGTCTTGAGAGGAACCAAAATACTTTCATAACCAAGTTCACAGCAGAATAAAATAACTTTGAAGAAACCAAAAAATGGCAGATTCATAGTCCTGTGTCTTATGTTCCTCTTACCTATTCTGTTGCTCAAAGCTTTCACCTGGCAGTTGCTGAACATCTAGAAAACCCTGAGTGATCTCTTGGAGTAGCAAAAAGGTAGAGCTATTCAATTACGATGTAAAGACTGGCAGCAGTCTAAGGGCAAGAGTTGACTCTCCAAATCTGAGAGTGTAAGATTCACTTGTGAGGCTCTAAATACAGAGACCTCATAGATGATATTTTCAGTGGATGCTTGAACTCTGGAAACGGTCCTGACACAACAGCATCCTCATCACTTGTCTGCACTGAGTAAAAAATTCTGCTTCTTTTTGAGCAAACTCCCCTTTGTTGGGATTGTCTTTTCCCTTAAATGCTTCAAATAAAATGTTCAATATCTCCTCAGCTTGCTAAAATTAGTGCAAGCTGGTTGCTAGCTATGAAGATGGTAGCTTGGTAGATGATTTAAAAAGAGCATTTAAGTATGTGAGTGCTTTCATTGAAGACAATGGGTCTATCACCATTTTTAAAGTTCAGTATGTTTTTAGATATTTTGCTGTCATGGGGTTCTTCTTTTTAGACAAATTTCATGACCCAAATTTTTGTAAGTAATCAGAAGGTACTCAGCTATTACAGATAAAAATAGCAATAATTCTTTCTTCCTCTTCTGTAGAGGAAATAGCTCAATTAGCTATTTTTATTTGCTTGCTAGTGTGTGTGAGGGAGTAGCTACCATCCATGCGGAAGTCAGATCCATCCAAGCCAGTGAGTCTCATTAATTCTATCGAATGATACTCCTCTATCAACATCTCAAGACAGATTTTGGTGTCCAGGAATTTATGGATTGGTGAATTGTTGCTCAGGTTAATTTTGTCTCCTGTTTTACAGATTTAAAGGAATCTGAGGGCTCTGCTTGGAAAGAAATTTCCTTGCATTTCAACTGAGACAAACCCACGCCTTCCCCACCCCCACTATTTTTCATCTTTCTAGCCTTCATATCTATAGGCATGAGAAGGAATACATGGTAACTGGCTGAGCAAAGGAGCCAGTTTCCATGAAGGCATATCAAATGGCATTATTAAGACACAGTAAAAACAGGTTAAATTCATCTAGCATCAATCAAATGAAGCTGGGATCCTGGATATTTATATGTTGATGATAAACTGCTAGCGGGAAAAAAAAAACAGTTAATCATTAGGCTAATGTTCTAAAAAACTGCTAGTGGAAAAAAAACAGTTAATCATTAGGCTAATGTTCTTACCTCCATGCTATGTCTTTGACTTAGGTCTTCTGTTTGCTAGCTCTTTGATGGCAGTGATGACTTACACCAGCTTATTTCTTACTTTGAACTGGAATGCATGTTGGATCAATCAGAAATGCAGGCAACATCCAGCAAATTTTGGAGTACATAATTAGGTGTTTTTACCTTTCTGAAACCTGAAGCAAAACTGAATAGTGAGAAAATTAGAAGATAAACCCCCCAGAAGGTGCACAAGGCTTGTTGGGGGGAATGTCTGAGTTGTTTGGAAGCCCATATCATTAAAAAATTAAGCAAGCAACCTACCAAAACAATAAGGCAAAGATCACAGAGAAAACTTAGGCTTACACTTTGGAAGGTTAGGAACAAACTACCCCACTATTCTTGTTCTTATTTCTATAACTGCTTGTCTGGAGTACTGTCTGGAACCCTTTAATTCCCAAACATCTGGCAATAAAACTTGGAGATTACCTTTCATGTTTTCATCGCTTTCAGTATGTAAGTCTTTGAGTGCTCTGTTTCCTTGTCTTTCCAAGAATAAATCTAAGGTTTTTTGAAAATTTTTGCAAAAGTTCATGGAATTGGATTTCACTTTTGTGTAACAACACAGATATTTAATCACTGCAAATGAGTTCCAGGTGTTGTAATCTTCACTGCTCATGCTAAGAACATCTTTCTGGAATAAGTGCTTCACAGCAATTTTGTTCCCGTGTATTGTATTTGTTTCTATGTGAAAATGTTCATTTTATCTCTCACCCCCCCATTTGATTGGTGGTGGTGTTTAACTATTCTGATTTTATTTTTTTTTCATCAAAGATGTCTCTTCTTCATACAAAAATGTATTAGTTGTTTATGGATCCGGTAAAATGAGTTATGCTTTGTGTTTCTTTAGAATATTACTTAATTTTGTCAATTAATATATGAAGCCTTACAGTTCAAAAAGGTTGAAATTATTTGAGAATAGAAATCTAGAAAAATTGCCACTTGAATGAATAGCTATTTCTAATAAGAAAAAAAATCTTCCTCAAGTTTTTTTGGTAGTCTTTGACCTGATGTCTGTATCTTTTGAAATTTAACACTCCTTTAAAATAGAAGTATTACAATTTTGGAAACTATTTGGGAGGGAGGCAGAATATACGTTCTCTACTACTAAAAACTGAGACTTAGCACTACTGAATAAGAACATTAATCCTTAGAATTATCTGTTAGTTATCTCATCCCTTTTGTTTCAGAATCAGCTGCAGATTATTTTTTTTTCTCAAGCAAATTTTTAAGAACTGTGTTGATTAGCCTGTTTATTATATGACTCAGAATTGTTTCTGCTCTGAATGTTAGCAGTTTTCTTTGGTCACTGGAAGAGAGCTAAGCCCTGTAGTGCAGTCCAGCTGCTGTCTCGCCATTTTCTACACTACATGCTCCACAAACAGGAGGTAAATCCTAAAAAGGAGCAGTCCTGAGGGAACTGGTGGACTTCTGGCATGGAATAGATTGTGCATTTCATTCTCTTCAGTAGAAGTTTTCTTTTTTTTTTAAATGTTTTCTAGATATAAATTACAATTTGACCAGCATAAAGAGCATCTCAGCCCATAGAAAATTAGACAACAAACTGCAGCCCATCGTTTTTCTTCCTACTCCCTCATCCAGGGAGGAAGGAAAACATTACGTCACCTCTTTGTGCGAACAGGTTTCTCTCTGATATACTTGGCCCACTACACGAGCCAGTGAGGAGAAGTGAAGCCAAAGCTGTTCCTTTTCTTTATTTCATTTGGTCCCTTCCCAGCTTTTTGTCACTGGAAACACAAATTGAATGCTGCTGAAGGAGGGGGGGGCGGTATTTCCCTGGATAATGCAATAAAAGCAGTGACAACCTCCCTCTCTGTTATGAAGAGACAGTGGATTTGTCCTCCCTTGTATTTGTGATTGGAGTCAGTGAGAAGCTGGGAAGGACAGGAAAAGGACCTGTGGAAACAAACTTGGGGTTTGCCTTGAGCTTCTGCTGGATTAGAAGCACAAATAGGAGCACTCTTATAGGGACAATAATAAAGCCAGTACTCTGTTTACTATTTGTTCCTTGAGAGACTCAAATACTTATGCTATTTACCCCTGAAGTGTGTATGTGGTGGGTGAGGAGTGTTTTTTTTGGTGGGGGAGGAATCAAAAGGCAGCTTATCTCTCGGTGAATAATTAGAAGATTGGTCACATCACAGGCTTGGAGGGAGGACAGACACTGGGGGATCAGCGATGTGAGAACAGAGGTAGATACACTTAACCAGGTGGCATTTGCTAACACATTTTCTGGTGTTTCAGCAGAATGGGATTAGCCGTTCATGTTATGTTATGAGTAGCAAATAAATTTGTATTAGATTTCTTGTTTGGTTGGTTGGGGTTTTTTTAACACGTCAATAATTTAGACATTTTGTCACTCAATCTAATCTAACTTCTATTATTGAATTTTCAGTTTCCAAATCTGATCTCCATTCATTCTCAAACTTTCCCTTCAATACATTTAGCACACAAGAAAAACACATTTTCACTCATCTCTGTCTTAATTTAGAACACAGTGTACTTTTGATCTTGGTTTGTTCCTTTTCTTGATTTAGAAAAATGAGCATGTTGTTCTCTTTTATTTTTTTTCATTTTTTAATCTGCCTGTAAGTGGCATTTTTTTGTTCTCATGACTTAAAGCACATCATATTGTGATACTGTTTGTTTTCTGACCTCTTCTCTGTATGCATTTAGGGCTTGTGAAAAGTGATAACTAGATCAGGCTGTGAAAGTGATGGTTTCTGACAATCCATAAAGCAGATACTCATAAGCAACAACGGGAACTCTTATTCTATTTAATATCATTTTAAAGTTAACTGTTGAGATATTTCTAAGACTTTTCCCTTGATGTCTTGCTTATGGACATTAGATATACAAATGATGGCTACTTTGAGGCAACCTGAAATGCGTCTGCTGTGGTGGGTCACCTAATAGTAAGGAAACCCAGCGCGAGTGAGGATGCCATTTTTCTGGATACACAGAAGTCTGTATGTGTCTCAGCATAATAAGCACCATTTTGACACAGTTCAGCTCCAATTGTTATGACAGTGAGTCTGTTGCTAATGTTGGCTAAGTACAATATATAAACCAGCTGAGGAAACTGCACCGTAAAGCATAGTATCGCTTATGTTGTTTGCCTGTGGAGAATTTTGGAGAAGAGCCTGTGTTGCCAGCAACACAGGGAAAAGGACAATTCTATTTAGAAAGGGACATAGGCTTTCCTGAGATTTCTCTTGCAATATGCTGAACTACAGATATATTCAAATGAAAATTCAGCTACAAGATTTCTAGCTGGAATATGGTATGGCCAAGACAGTTATGTTACAAAACTATATCTATTAAAAATAAGTGAAGTTGTTCTCATTATAAAAGTGTCACATATATGTGACGTGTCATTCCTACCTATACAGCACAAGAACATGGTGGACCCAGAAACTTCATGGACATAAGTGACTGCCTTAGTTTTTGACAGTGTTTGGCAAAATTTATAGTCTAAGAGCAGGCACGATGGATATTCGGTTCAGGTTTTTGGTCTTGGGTATAAACTGGTGACTAATAATTGAATATTAAGCACATCAAGACCCGTGTTAATATTGCTAGAGAAGACATGAAAATGTAATTAAAAATGAGCTTTTAAACTAGCAAAAAACCTAACCCGCCAAACCCTTGGAGAAAAAATATAAAATCATGTTATTTTACCAGATGAGGAATAGAAGGGAAAAAAAAATATCTTTAACTCTTAGATATTTTTTTTAAGTACTTGTCTTCATTGTCTGGGAACTGTCTCGGATCTTGCTTCTCTGTAATAAGCTAAGACAACTAGTTTGAAAGTGAATGAGTGAAGAACAATTGAGTACTTGTGTAATGTGATGTGTATCTGATGTGTTGCTACAGGCAATTGCCAACCTAAAACTAAAGTAAATACCTCTAAAAGTATTCCAGTTTAGAAGTACAATTTCATGTTAACATTTCAAATGTCTCAAAATTCGTCTAAACATTTGAACAAGATCTAAATTTCAACATACCTAACAATACAATGCCTAACAACAGCTACGTGTGTCTGTCTACAGCATTTTGGGCTGTTGTCAATGTTTTTGTGGAGTTGGCACTATGCAGCAGGGGGACACCTGTACAGGACCGGCAGGAAGTGGTCAACAGGGTCCGTCTGCAATGAAAAGTCATGCCTTAAAAGCAAAGGTTTAATTTGCACTGTGATCTGTACTTCAACTTTGTTTTTGTCAACTCCCCTCATATATTTTGATTATCACCTGATGGTTCACCTTTCGTACCTCAAAACAGAGACAGCCATATATTTTGATTGTTATCACCTGACAGTTCACCTTTCGTACCTCAAAACAGAGACAGAAAGTGCTCAAATCCCAGAATATATGCGATGAATTCAATTTCAGTTTCAAAAACCCCTATTCTTTTTTTCCCCCAAAATATATGCGATGTAGTCAATTCAGTTTCAAAAACCCCTATTCTTTTTTTCTTCCTTATCTTTTAAGCTTCCCCACTTGTGCATGCTCAGATTATTTCACTACTTGTGCAAGATTTATTTTGTTGAGTTAGAAACTTAGTAACAAGCTAGCATGATTGGTTTTTGCCTTTTAATTCTTTTAATGCTTTTTGTACAAAAAGAAATATTTTCTACTTGAATTTTTTTTTCACTGTGATACAGAAGACGAATGCAGGTACCTTTTTGTTGTTATGGGTTTTGTGACTTATAAAGCAGAAGAGTCATTGCCTGTACTGTTATTTTGTCCACATCTCATGATCTTTGATCTTTCAACCTTCACTCTGTTGCAAATAGAGTTTCCTCTAGTATAAGCAGCTCCTGAAGCATCCACTTTGGCCATATTCAACCTACACGGGTTTCTTGAGGATGTTCACTCTGTGGTTTCACAGATTCTGACACAGGAAGCAATTTAGCGAACTCTATTCGCTGGAAGGGTCAAAGGCCCTCTGCTTAGAAAAAGACAACTAGCCTAACACACATTACCATCCAAGTGGAAATAACTCCTTGGGCTTGCTGCTCAGTAACTTTTATTGTCTTTGTTATAGTATTAAACAAGTTCTCTTTTTTTCTTTACATTCTTCACAATGCTAGTCTTTTCAATGTGTGTTTTATATGAGCGAAGTTGTAATTTTTCTTTCACATTCATACACAATTATACTTAAATACGGACAAATGTGTATAATACAGTACTTCTCTGTGTGCTGGGGGAAGGAGGTGGGGGGAATTAGGTGTGCAGTTCCAATTAATAAACTCAGGAGTCATAATCTTGAAGTTAGCGTCGTTCACATAGCTTAAATGGTAATATACCCAACTTGGAAAATAAAAGCAGTTGCTTTCAAAGCATTTGTTTTCCCTTATCACTGAAGTGAGAATAAAGCTTGAGGTTTTTTCCAGAAAGGCAGATGTACATTTTCCCTGTGCTAGAGGCAGGAACATAACTTGCAGAGGTTCGTAACTATTGCTTCATCACCATACTTTTCAGTGAATAAATATTGCTCATCAATAAAACCTCAGGCAGACGGTCAATAACGGTTGAATATTAGGTAAGGCTACAACGAATGTCTTGATAAATTTATAGGTTGGTGGTAAAGACAACAGAAAACTCTGAAGGCTAAAGAGAAGGTTTTTAAGCATTCTGTAGAGATTGGAGCCAGGTCATTCACTGGAAATTAGGTTGGTAGTTACCCCACTGGGAGATCTAATAACTAAAATCCCACACAGAAATGTTAAAGAACAATTACATCAACAGCGTTATCTTGTCCTAAAGACTCTTGCTTAGTTCTAAAAACAATTTCATTTTCACTTGTTGGTGCCATTGAAAAGCAAGATAGGTGTTTGTTTGCCAGACATTTATAATGAGATACACATTCCACTACAGGAAGTTTCTTTTAAAAATTCCAAATGTTACATATGGTAACTTACAGCTATATATATACGTCAAGCCATACTTTAACAGATTGTGAACCTAGTACACGAGGAAGTAGAGTAACAGCAGAAGTTACCTTCTGAGGTGGGTTTAGACTGTTAGAAACCCTTGTTTCTCATTCTGTGCTTTAAACTTAAAACCTTTTTTCCTGTATTTTGAGAAGTGGACTACAGTAAAGCTAATTTTTTTTTTCCTTTGTGGCACTTCACATGCAAATTATCCATCTCTTTGTAGAACTGAGTGCAAGTTAGACAGTTAAAAAAATTAAATCTAAACTTAAATATTTGACAATCTGGCAAGAAAGAGAATTTCTAATTTGTTCCCCTGCAACACAGGGTCACATTTGAGAGCTCTGTTACCACACTGTTTGGGGGCTGGGGGGGGGGGTTCCCCCTCCTTTTGGGTTTGCAGCCATTTGATCTGGCTCCCAAGAGTATTAGAGAATCCTTATTTATCTTCTGTCTGCAATGGGTACCAAATCTAACATTGTCTAGAGCTCATCTATGTTTTTCCTGGAAAGTCAGCAGCACAACAAACGATCCACTGCGGAACAACCTTTCTGTCTGTCTCTGAAATGTTTTCAGAAACTTCTCATTGCTCACCCGTTTTGACTTCCTTCTCAGCAAGTTGTGGATAGCAGAATATGAATGAGTGTTGTTTTGTGCCTGAGCAGCCTTCTTGACTGGTGCCCTTTACGGTTCCATCAGGATGTTGTGAATGACTTGTGTAAAATGGTATTTTCAAGTGCAGAAAGGTCCTGAAACCTGCTTGTACACCAGCACCAAGTCAAAACTTTTTAATTCAAGTCCTGTAAAATTGTTTAACTGAAATCCATGCTGTGGATTTCTTTATAATTACTTTGTCCTATAGAAATTGTCATGATCCTTGACTGATAAGCACCAGAATTCCGAAGCTATAAGATATCATTCTTAGGAATGGAGGGGAAAAAGTGTATGCTCACTTTTTTAGTAGGAAAGGAGCATGTTATAAATCTGAACATTCCCTTGAATATACATAATTAGAATATCCAAATATCATTTAGTCATTAATTACTGATGTCTTCATAAATATGAAGAAATGGAGTCCTATTCATTACCATTCTCTGTTTGCATAATCTTCAGGGGACTTAAAGGGTCTCCTGAGGAGGGAAAAGCCTGGAGAGGAAATAATTTAGAGCAAAGATAACTGTTTTGTTAAAAGGTAACGTTTCTACCATTTGGAACGGGCCATTGAAGAAAATGAGGAGGCGGCTTTTATCCACTTTGCATGTTCCTAACAACCAATATAACCCAGTTGCTTCTGTACATCTTTTTTACTTGAGCCTAGATGTGGTTCAATAAAATATATTCATGCTGGCTTTCTTGTAAAGTAATCCTGCATATTCAAAGACTAAGGTAGAGACCCCTGCTTAAAAGAGTAGTGTACGAAACATAAGAATGTCCACATCCCAGCATATAAAAATGATGAATCTGCTTGAGGTGTCAATTTCAGTCTGTCCAGTGGAAGATGTCTGCTTGATAAGGAGAAGTTCATGGTTGTTTGCAGTTGCAGATGTATCCTATGTAGGGTAGATAAGAATTTTATAGAAAATAGAGAACAAAGCCACATCTATCTCCCTTCTCCTTTTTTTTCCTCTCTTTTTTTCCCCCGCTTTGTGTTGTTGAAAGGTAGCAATATATTACAGAATTTTCTGGTACGATGATGCTACTCTGAATCAATAAATGAAACCTCATGTTACAGAAAGGATACTGAGCAATTTTATTTTATAATAGGTTGCAGAAAGTGACCACACTTTGCATTTCCTGCCCTTACAGTGGTTTTTGGCTTTCAAAGTCTCCATCAATATAAAGAAGGTAAGAGCCAAGTGAGATACAGCGTGCAGTGCAGAGACATGAAAACAAACGCTAAGGTAGGAAGCAGACGGATCTATACCGAGGTTCAGGTTACAGTCATACCTCTGTCTCCATGTATGTTGTCACACACACCCCCCAAATGCTGGAGGCTGCTGGATGCTGAAGAAGCCATTAGCATCTGAGAGGCAGGTGCCCTATCTGAAGAATAGCACTCACAAAAGATCTCCATTGGCGTCTGCCTTACCACATTGGATTTAATTAACTGGCAAAGTACCCTGAAGTAAAACTAAATTAAAGATCTCACTTAAGCCCAAGGAAGGTGAAGAGTTTCAGAGTCAGATTTGAGGTGTGGTATCTCGTTATTTCAAAGGTAACCTGCAGCTCTCACATCAGATCAGTTACGGTTACCTTGGTGTTTGACGTTGTAAAAGCCTTGAGTGGGTCTGTGCCTTAAGCAGAATTTCTTCTCTTTTGGCCAAAGAAAGTTTACACCATTTGCAAAGAGTTTGTATGGCAGCTCCATATTGGCTGAGATGAACTGCTTAGTGTCATCTGGGAGCAGGAAACAGACTCACTGTTTTTGGGTGTGTGAAATCACAGCTGAGAAGTTCTCTCTCCCTCTTTACTTTTGAAAAATCCTGACAAAGATGTAGGAAGCTACTTTGCAGCGCAGGAAGAATATTTTAGTTACCTTCTTTTCTTCATGTAATTTTATTTTTTTTGTGTATGTGTAATCTAAATCTCAGTCTATCACTCAGTCTTTCTACTACAGAGGCAAAGAAGCCCTCTTTCTGGAAGAACACCAGCAAGAGCTATCTGTTTATAATTCACACAATATATTGGAGATATAAAGCAAGTTTTCATGCTGAACTTCTCTATTTCTGTGGTTTAGATAGGCTAGTAACATGGCCTATCCAAATATGCCGGATGTTTACATTTTAAATATGAAAGAAGATGTTAAAAATGTCCTTTGTCTTTTTCCTTTCATTTCAGTAGCCGAATTATGTATAGACTTTTCCATTGACATCATAATGGATGAGAAGTCAAAGGAAGTGTAGGAGACAGTGATCTATTATAATATCAATGGGAGTCTAGAACTTGGCAATTGGCATCCTCAGTGGAAGTTTAAGTCACTTTTCATAAGCGTAAGATACATTCATTGACAAGTATGGAATACATCTATGGATAGACTTGGCCCAATGTCACTCTGAATCATTACTGTCTGTCTTTGACAATTATGTCACGTTATGTATAAAAGGTCATAAAAATATCTTCAGTGCATCCGTATTAGCTTTCTTTAAAACGTTTGCTTTTCTCAATATATATATTTTGTAACTGTTATAGAACTTTATCTTGATAAGTTCAGTTGCATGAAGAGTCCTGTGGACCTTAACTAGACTATTTACGGAAGTAAAACTACTGACCTAATGCAAGATCAAAACCCAAGGACAGTAACCAATGGTTACACTCTATGGCTAAAAGATCAAGAAAAGAAGTGAGGAAAGAAATAGTGTGCTTATTTTATGTTTTTAAGAATCTGGCTCAGAGTAAACATAATACTGTATTTGACTGCTCTACAGTTGGAAAGTTGTCGGTAGAAAATAATTGTAATTAGAAGAAAATTCTATTTTTGGCTAACAATCTCCATGTCAGATTTTGGCTGCTTAGAATTTAAAACAACTGCCATACAAAAAACAAAACCTCTGTTGAAGATGACGAGGATAAGGCTGATAACAGTACATGTAATTAGACATTCCATGGGATTTTTTGTTTTAAGGAGCTTCTTCTAGTAAATACTAATTTCTGACTTCAAAGTTTATATAGTTCACAACTGCAATAACCTCTTTGATTCATTTACATTATTACATCTGAAATATTTTATTATTTGAAAAAGTTTGGAATTATCTATGTGCCACTTTATTTTAAAATCCCATATGCAGCTAATGCTGATCTTCATTTTGAATGCAGATAGCTATAAATACCTATCTGTGAAAAAAGCTACTCTCATTATACCCAATTTTTAACATGCATTTCTGTAGTAAGGAGATGATACCTCCATAAACGATAAGAAAATATGGTGAAGATTGTAAGGCTATTGGATAAGTTTGCATTTCCCTTCAGAGAAGAACCTATGCCTGCATAATGATGTTTTCCTTCCATTATTGTCAACACATGACTGTAGACTATTGGTAATTTTGGACTGAGTACTATTTTATATTTCTTTCTGCAGTATGTCCCCTCGTGTTTTACCCAGTTACCTTTAGTCTGAGGGCTAAAGGATGAGTTGTGTGCAAAGACTGAAGAGTTGAGGTTGTTTAGTATAGAAAAAGGGAAGATTCCAGAGAAATGTTAGGGCTTCCATATGTAAAAAAGGTGACGCTAAAAGGGAAAATAAGCTCTTTGTCTGAGGATAAGACAAGAAGTGATGTCGTTAGTCTGACCATTAAGAACAACAATGTTGGTGTAAAGGACAGTTAAGCACAGGAGTAGTTTGCTTAGGGAGACTGTGGAGTCTCTGTTGCTGGAGGGTTTTTAAGGGGTGGTCAGGCAGGAGTGGATTTTGTGCCTGTGTGGCTTGGGTCTGGGGATGGCCTAGATGGCCTCCTGAGGTGTATTCCAGCCCTATTTTCCCATTTCTTCTATAAAGCTTCCAGGACAGATTGCGTGAAAAGCCTTACTAAAACCTATTAAAACAATTACAATCACTTTACCCAACAAACCATCTCTTTTAATTTTTTTCAGAGATGGCTTATGTTTATTCTGGCCTGATAGGTTTTATTAAATTGATCCTTGTCATTTATCATTCACCATCTATTCCTCTTCTAAGTGTTTACATATTGATTCCTTTGTTACTTAAATTTGACCGGGTAAGAAGAAAAAAGCAGTCATCTACAGTCCACAGAGCAACAACAAAAAAAAAGGTAACAGCCATCTGTAGCACACCCTTCCATTCCTATCATGTTTTTATGTTGATGGATCCATTCAGCATTTTCAGTGGTCTTTGCTGGCCTGAGTAACCCCTCAGATTTCACAGTATGGGGGACTTGTGTCACCCAGCTGACATTAGATACCCTTGAGTGGATTTACATAACCTTCATCACCACTGAGAGGAAGAGCTTTGATTTAGTGACACTTGGGGCCCTTACAGTATCAGAAGTTTGAAGTCCTTTTAATCACACGGTCATTTTCTATCTGTAATGTTAATGTGAATTTCTTAAAAATAGAAATATTATGTTGTGCAGTAGCCCCATGAAAACTGGAAAGGGAAATAAAAAAGCCAAGAACAATTTGTGTCAGGTAGCTACAAACCTGAAAATAGAAGAAAAAATCTCAATTGAAATATGCTTTAGATTTTATAAATCCATTATTTGAAAAGCTTAACAATCCCTCATACAATCTTTTTTTTTTCCTACAGGGAGGCTGGGATAAGCATTATACATTAAAAAAAAAGGAATGGAGCAAATTCTGTTCTGAAAGGAGAAACATTAATAGACAACTGAATAAAAACTTATCAAAATTTTATGACATTATTTTATTTTGGCATTTCTTATCTTTCTAGTCTCTTATAGCTTGAGTACCTGTTCTCTAAGACTGGCACCTTCAATCCTGAAATCAAATCCAAGCACAAAGAGCATGTGTTCCTCCCAGTAGAAAGTCAGATGTATTTTAGGTTTTTGACTGAACTAGGCACAACTTGCATCATATGTTTACAATACCAGTATGTAATCACACTAGCAGTAATATTTGCATTAGCAATAAAGTTTCAGTGGGTAAAATTTTATTTTTGCAAGGTGTGGAGACTGTAGAAGCCCAACTTTACCATCAGCCAGTCATGCACCTGAAAACTGAGTGCAACTTGTTACGGAACCTGTAAAGAATTAAAGAATCTCTTGTGGATTTGCTATTTACAATTAGCAACTCAGGCATTTGATTGTTCTAATACACCGTAACCTTCCAGGAAAACTTGTTATTCTGAATTGAATTATTGAAGGCTCAAAAGCTAACTAATGAAGCAGTTTAGCTTTAAAAATTACTATGGCAAGTTTCTATAGAGCTATTCATTAGTGTGCATTATGTTTATACAAAAATCAACTCTATTTTGTTTACTTGTGTGCCACTATATTGCGTATTTCCTAAAGGCTTTCCTTTGGAATAACTGATGCAAAGCAGAAAAATGGAGCATTGAGAGTAGGGGTATCAAAATTTACATTGAAGAGTATTGACAGGGTATAAACTGTAGTGATTAATGGTTTGCAACATGCTGAGATTCCCTGAGATAGGAATATATGTCTAATGCACCTCTGCCATTTTCAGGACACCACATTATTTTTGCAATGGAATCCAATTCAGTTTGCAACATGCTGAGATTCCCTCGGGAATATATGTGTCTAATGTACCTCTGCCATTTTCAGGATACCACATTATTTTTGCAATGGAATCCAATTCACTTTTTTTCTGCATATCCTCAGTAATTTACTATGGACATGCCCAAGGAAACAAGGGGCAGCAGGGCTTTGAGGCCAGCCTTGAGGAAGAGCATCTTTAGAGCAAAAAACTTCACAAAATTGCCTGGCATCCCCTCATTTTAGCCCTGTCCTCCAGCAAAACAGTACTAAACTGGATCCTTAGTGTGAAAATGCCTCCCTGTCATAGTGTGCATCCTCAGTGAAATGGTAACAAGCTTCTTATTGTGACTAGTTTATGCTAAGTGTTCACAATTACTGGAAGCAAGTAGGTAGTTGAATATTCAAAGCTAGTGCTTATGCTCTCCTCTTTGACTTACAATTTTTTAAATTTTTTTTTGGGGTGGAACAGGGGAGGAACACAGATGAAGCACAGTGTGAAACTCAAATGAATGATCCTTTATGCCAAATCGCTAATCTACTAGAGCTAAATATTCTCAGGGGATATATCTTCCATTTCAATTAAGTTTCAAACAAGCAGCTCCCCACCTTCACCTACACAATGCTACACATTTAAAATTCACTCACAAAAGGCAAGTCTGCTCTAATTCCTGCAAAAAAATAATGACATATATAAATACATATATATATGTAAAGGTTTCATATGTGGCATTAGGGTAAATACGCCTTAGAAAAGATGTACTGAAAGGGTGAGGAAAAAATATTGAATATATGGAGGTTTCTTTCCATTGTGATCAAACTCTTTTGAAGTTAAGAGAAATATTTCCACCAACTTAATACAGCTAGCTAAGGGATAGAGCAATTAAACAACTTGGTAACTTACAGTGGGTGTTGGTAGATTCATTGCCAAAGTTGAAAATTACAAATCAATACAATAGGCATCTTATTTCCTTCTTATTTTGAAGTTACCCAGAATTTAGATATCGGTGAACGCGGAGAACTGGAAGGACAGAGCAGCTGAAGAGTTACTGGGTAACAAGACTTAACTGGTGCCCAGAAATGATGTTTTTCTACCAGTGTAGCAGCATGAAATCAGTCCAGTAAACTTACCTAAAGCCACTCCCGGAGAGGTAGGAGTCATGTTGACACCATTGCTTGTTACAGCTGGTTATGTCCCTGTGTTGGCACAAACCAACCCATCATGTGACTTACCTGCATGTGTCTAAAAAGTTGTGGCACTAAAATTACAACAAGTTACAATGGTCTGAAGTGGACCAGTTTCTGTGTATTTGGAGGCCATGTGTCAACTACAGTGTAATGAATTACAGTAATTTTTGAGCACCTTAGTCTGTTGTAGAATTAGACTTGAAATATGTGGGGATTATATCGTTTCCAAAAGCAATATAGCAAACTTTTTCATGCGTCTCTATATCTAGTAGCTACAGTGAAATTTTAGTCATCCTATAAGAAACGCTATTTTGGTATGCAGTGTCTATACGTGGAAGTAAACTATTTGCTTCATATGCAATTATTATGCAATTATTTTTAAGATGAAGAGGTGTTTTAATGCTGAAGGTGAGAGGAGTTACACTTTCTCAAGTATTACACAATGACCTTTTTTTAAAGTCCTCTTAAGCCATCACTAGAGAGTTGATGATGCTCATACAAAACACTCAATTATTGATTTTTAAGCACTTTTAAGATTCTCAAGATGCAGTTTATATGCTTGTATAGTTTAGAAGATGCACCACAGCTCATGCTTTGGAAAAGATGCCAGATATTTATGGTTGTATGTCACACATGACCTCCCAAGGAAGTACTCCGATAGTTGAAGTGCAGTCAAATCAAAAGAATAGAAAAGAGTGAAATGCTTTAGCAATAATTAACAGTAGCTAAAAACATCAGGCTCTAATACCCAATAGACTTGACAACGTGAAGTACAAATGGCACTTTTCTTTCTGTATTTCTTTCTTAAAATGTTTCACCTATTCCTTAGAAATTTTGGCAGATGTTTCCCACGTAATTCATCCACATAGGTAGATGTGAAACCAGAAAAAGGTGTTCAGCCTGTAGCATACTGTGAACTGGTTTAGTTGTTATTGCTATTGGTACTTTGGGGTAGGGTTTTTTTAGGGCTTTTTTTAGGGTTTGTTTTGTTGGGGTTTTTTTCTTGCATTAAGGAACTTAATATACAGCACTTTCTCAAGCAGAGAGTAGTGCTGCTGTTCAAGATGAGATGAAGTTTGTACGTGGTCTGCTGGAAAATCCATAAGAAAGAGTGTCTTTTACTTGAGCAGATGTGGATTAAATTCCCCAAATAGGAAAAACAATCTCATTTACATACATTGATAATAATGTTTTCTTTCAAATTATTTTTATTTAGGACTATATTTTTATTTGTCTTTAGGCTTCTGAATATATTGGTAATGCATAGTCTCTGTTGATTTCAGTGTGGGTTACGAACTACGTATCCATCTGTCTTTAGACACCTTTATATCTGCCAAAACCATAGTTTTAACTCTCTGAATACAAAGAAAATATACATTAGTCAATTTGTTAATGAGTTGTAACAATGAATATTCTAAACCGAAAATTTATTTTTCATAAGTAAATATGGCTTTAATAATTTTCTCAAATAAGTTTAAAGTACTTCTCGGCTTCCTTTTTAGACTGAAACATAGAGATTTTAAAAAGATAAACTTTCATTCATTTCTGTTTTGTGACAGAATTTTACAAACCTATTTTTTATATGCAAATACATATGATGTGTACTTACCAATGCTATTTTCAAATCCTGTTTGTGATATGCTACCAGAAAGAGTTTAATAATTTTCTATTTTTTGGTTAACAATGTAATATAATTCTGACAAAATTTTAAATAGAGTTAACTAATTTTTGATGTGAGAAACACATTTGTTCACATGCAGGACTGAGGTGAAATCTTTTACTTACCAATTTGATTTTTATGATAACTGAGGATTTAAGAATTATGCCAGTGGTTTTTCAGATTATTATAAAAGCTAAATTGTGGGCTACCTTTAAGTTTATTGTTGTTATAAAATCTGCTACTAATTTTAGAATATTTTTTAAGTTATAATTGTCAGTTTTCATCAATGAATTATACTAATATCTTCATAAACACTTCCATACATGATTATTTGCATTGCTTCTTTTCAGTAGAGGATGGGTTGCATAATATATGCAGGGGAATAAAGAGCATAGCTCAAGGATTTCATAAATATTTCCATACATAATTATTTTTGCATTGCTTCTTTTCAGCAGAGGATGGGTTGCACAATAGATGCAGGGGAATAAAGAGCATAGCTCAAGGACAGACAATCTGGTTTTACGCGTGGGCTAACTTTAAGTTCATTATTGTTATAAAATCTGCTGCTAATTTTAGAATATTTTTTAAGTTATAATTGTCAGTTTTCATCAATGAATTATACTAATATTTTCATAAATATTTCCATACATAATTATTTTTGCATTGCTTCTTTTCAGCAGAGGATGGGTTGCACAATAGATGCAGGGGAATAAAGAGCATAGCTCAAGGACAGACAATCTGGTTTTACGTGTCCAGACAGAACGGTCCATTTTGAGTCCATATATGAGTAAAACTGAGTAGTTCTTCAGAGATTGCAGGAGGAAAACCAGTCAATGGTGAGATTTCATGACTGAGAACTCTCCCTCACTGGCTTTTTATCTGCCTTGTTTCTTTGCAGCCTCTACGTTGCAGTCTGTTAAAAGCCATGTAGTTTGGAAAAGAGATGCTTACGTGCTTTGGCGTGGCTGCTGCAGGCTGGGTGGGGAAACCTTCCAGATGAAAGGGGAGATTAGACCTTTCCCAGGAGCCAAGTGATCGTGCACAGTTGGCAGAACGTTCTGGGTTGCAGCACAGAGTAGTTGAGGTGCTCACTTTAAAGAATATGGTTTATGTAAAAAAAAAAATAAAAATCCACCTTTAGAAATGTAAAGCTTCTGCTTTTCAAAGAGGAGAAATGAAAAGCACTCGCTTCAGTGAGAAGTCATGGGAAGTTCCCCTTAAGAACTTGGCAAACTTGGGATGTCATTGTGCAGATAAATAGCAGACCATTTTGTCAGACACCATTTTACAGTTGGCTTTGCTCTAAAAAAAATCGCTCTACTGCTTAAGGACAGTACTTTAAAAAGTAGATCTTACTGAAACCTTTTCCCAGATTGTCCTACTGACTTAAACCAAAAACCAAACTAAAAAACACCCCCACCCCCGTTCAGTTGCAAACAGCAGAGGTGGAATGTTGGTATGATGCTACCAAGGGTTGGCCTCTGTTTTTAGTGAAGGACATGGCTGCAGCGTTGGAGGGCAGAGGGAGGTGTGTGATGTAGCACCCCAACTGTTGTCTTATTATACAACAAGGAAAATGCATAATTTGGAATAGTATTGTCAGCCATCAGTGACATCCTTATCACCCTTCCAGTTCTATGTCATCTCCCTCCAATAAATCCATCCTTAATCTGTATTGGAGATCCAAGGCTTAGCCTTGTTGAACCTCTGCGTGGAATACTGGTTTTATCACCTACAGAAATGAAGTACTAGCTCGAGTGAAGATCACAACTGAAGGCAGTGGATGCCTGTTAAAATTATCTATTCTGCTCTCTTGCAGTTTCATAGCAGAGAAGGGATGGATTAAAATGTGTGCTGATTACTATACAGCTGGGACTTTTTAACAAAACGGCTGCATACTTGTGGTGCGCCAAAGAGCTGAGCTATGTTCTCAGAAGCACTTAAACTGAGAATTTAGGAGGACTCTTACTTGTGGGGATGAGGTCCCGGCTTCAGGCCCTCGTCAGGCCGGGCTGTGTTCCGTGTGTGGGTGATGTTTCTGGGAAGCATGGGAATGTTCTGGGAGTCTCTCTTGCTGTGATATGGTCAAGAGAAACACAAAGCACTCCGCTGCTTTTTGCCTCCTTGTTTCTTCCCCCACACTTGTCCTGTTCAAATAACAGTAAAAGGAAAACGCACCATATTGCATAAAAACCTCACAAATATTTGAACTGCATTCTCTTTTCGCTTTAAGGAATTCACTAGGCAAATTAGGTGAACTGGAACATACAATTGACACAGCTTGCCAAGCCGAGCAGAGCTTAATTCTAAATACGGTCATTGCCATCACCTCGTCAGTAGTGTGTGGTGTGTGTGAGCTGAGATCTGACATCAAAATTCGTTTTGACTTGAAATGTGAGAATAAGTTTTTTTCCTGTCATCTCCATCAACATTTTTCAAAACTTTCCACTGAAATGCTGAAGTATAGATGGAAGTCTGAAACAAAATGTCTGACTGTAAAAATTTCAGGTACCTGCTATTTTGGCATTGCCCGTGCATTCTGACTGTCTAATGTTGATGTGATGACATTTTCTATTGCATGCACTATTTGTTTTGCCCATCTCCCTGGGGAAAAAAAGTATATAATTCCTGTAAATCAGACTCCTCAGGATGATATTCTACATCCCCCACCCGTGATTCAGGACAATGTTCCTCCTCTTCCTCATTTCCCACTAGACAAAAAAGTCCTGAGCTCATCCTGTATAACTTCTTTCTCTATGGAAATCTTAGTCAGAACAAGAAAATTAATGAGTTAGGCTAGAAAATCAGACTACTATCAATAATTAAAATGAAAATAAACTGTTGTATCAAATTTGTACTGACAGGGCAAATTTTGGTTTAGAATTAGTGAAATGTGCTCTGCTCCAAGGATGTTTCACAAAATTTGACCAATTAAAGCAGCAACATTCTCAGCCTTATTTATTTTCTTGGGGGGGAAAAAAAAAAGGCTAATGAGATGATCCTTTCAGGTCATGCTAGAAGTCATGAAGCTGATGATTATGGAGTGAATTGGTCAGCTCTTAAAGTTTTCCAAATCTCCTCTTTAGGGTTGCTAGATGTGGCTCGTTTGATATTTAACATTTTTGATATCTCTTTCTCTTTGACTATGACAGATACCATGCCACTGTTAAAAAAATACTGCTATTAATAAACAGCATATGACACTATCATCATCAGTCTAAGTAAGCAAGCTGTTTGGTTTTGTTATTTTTTTTTTTATATACTTGTCATTCTGATATTTACTAATTTATCTTAACGGTGATAAACAGGATGAAGGTAGTTTTGTATTCATGCTGAGGTGAGCTACTTTTAGAATTTCACTCTAAAGCCACATGTAGTATTTTTGTAATGGTTCTGGAGATGTTTGTAGAGATAAGAGAGGGCTTCTGAACATGTCTCTATATACTTATATTGCACCATTAGACATTCAGAACAGCAGATGATATCCATATGGAAAGCATGACAAATATAAGAAATGCTATATTCAGACAGAAAAAATAAATTGGGTTTAGTGGTCTTGTAAAAGCACCACTACAGTTGGCAAGAATACTTTTCTTGTTGACAGTCTCTGCTCAGAAGCCTAAGTCTAAATGCTCATCAAGACTTGACTGCACTCTTTGCCTTAGAAGTGTTCCCCTTGGAAAAGCTGAGGGATGTTTGTCAGACAGTACTGGCAGCACAGATTTCTCTGCTATATTAAACCTAATATAAAACTGCTACTTTTTAAATGCGCAATGTGAATACGTCTTTGAGTTGCCATTCCAGCATTTTCCCAAAACACTCAGTTCCCTACAAGATGATGTTCTTTCGTCTTTTTCTTTCTTTTTTTTTTTTTTTTTTTTTTTTTTTTTTTTACAAGATGATGTTCTTTCGTCTTTTTCTTTGTTTTTTTTTTTTTTTTTTTTTTTTTTTTTTTTTTTTTTTTTAAGTAAATGCCAGAACTATTTGGTCTCTCTTAGCTCTGAGCAGGGAGGTGTTTGTGCTTTCAGGAGAAAAATCTGAATTTAAGCTCTGATAAGGGCTTTCTGAGTGAGCTTGCTGTATTTCAGAGGCTGCACAACCCTGTAAGCTACATTTAGCTGACTGCCTAACATGCAATGAAAGACCTATTGCTAAAAAGAGCCACGGGATAAATGAGAAATATTTAGAAGTAATAATAAATTATCTCTAAGTCTTGACTTACTATGCTGTTGCAGCAAAGTGGCATAGAAAGACCAGTGAAGACCCTAAGCTACTTCATGCAGAAACTACTTCTGTCTCATTGGGGGCCTTCTGGAGAATCAAAAGCCACCAAGAAGCAACCATTAGTTGGAAAATGGTGAAATCACATCCCTTTTCTAAAGCTGTCGAAGGAATTTTACAAACGCTGGCTCAGTCTCTTGTGACCTGAGATCAAGTCCTTTCTGCAGCTCTGAGGAAATCAGTGCTGTCTCCAGTTGCTCTTTTCTAGTAAGGAGGAAAGCTAAAACAATTACAGAAGCACTAGTTCAGTCATCTCCTTCGTTACTGTACCATATACTGGAAATTAGGCCAGCAACCCTCTTTGTAGCCGCCGGTCATTCTGCATTAAAACTATGTGAAAAAATCACCTTTCTTGAGGCAGTTCCAAAAACTTGAAAGGTGAATTTGTTTCAGAAGAGCTAAAATATATTTTTACAAATCAGTCATCAAAAATTATCTATAAACTTAAAACCTGTCACTTAAGGTAATCTGAAATTTTCTATCTACTATTTTTAGACGTTTTTTAAAAGTGTCAAGGACATTTCTAAAAGAAGTGTAGTATTTTTTTAAGTGTCAAAACAAAAATATTTTGATTTGTTCAGACTTGGATGGTGGGCTGGTGGTAGGCTTTTTTGTTTGGTGGGTTTTTTTTTAATGGGACAAAATCAGGAATACTTGGAAAAAGAATTAGTGATACATTTTGTTATGCCTGAAACTGGATTTCTCAGCTGAAAAAAAAAAGTCTCAATTAATGAATTTAACTGAGAACCAGGATAGCAAAATACTTCTGGTGAAACTTGAAAATCTTGTTGCGGAAAGCACCAAAATTTTAATTCTGATTTCTTTGGAGAAACAACATTTCAGTTGTCTTCAAGCTGAGTCAGAAATCATGGTTCAGAGAGGAAATCTAGGCAAAGTTTCCTACAGAAGAGATTGTGTGTAGAATGATTACTCCTATAGACCAGTAGATTCTCTCCCAATCCTCTTTAGACTGTGAGAGGAAATGTGTTTTTAACCAGCAAGCGTAAAGGGCTTTAAGTATCAATTTTTCTATATCGTATCAGTGAAACTGAGCACAACCACATGGAGATCTCAGAGATATCAAGCAGGTGAATAGAGAACACTCGATCTGTGCATGTATAAAAAGTTTGTGTAGTGGAAGCTTCTTTAAGGAGGTCATTGAGCTGGTGCTTAGTTAGTAATCTCTGGCCTGAGAATAATTACTCCGGATAATGAAGGCATTTTTTTACTTCTCAAATGCAGACTTTTGGCAGAGAGTGGATTCATCTTGCTTTTGATCAAGGTAAGAGAAGAGGCTTTGATCAGAATAAATGACGTGATAAAGATGAAATTTGAATGATCTCATAATGAATCATGATGACTGTTACTAACATTTTGCTACAGGTTTGTGGGATTGTGGAAAAAAAAGGAGAAGAAAGTCCTTTTAATTATGGTTTTCATAAGCAGACATTAGAAAGTTGGAAAATTGCTTTTACAGAATCTGACAAAATAAATAAATCTCATGGTATGTATCACAAGGTTGCTGACTGATATCTTTGAGGGAACAAAGTGTTTTTATGTCTGACATAATAGGATCTATGGAAGATATTTTCTTGAGCCTAAACAACAGATTGATGTGTCGCCGCCGCCTTTTTTTTTTTAATTTGAAGGTAGAAATGGTCTTAAATCGTTTGCCAGTTTTGAACATCCAGAATTTCCAAACTTTCGCTTCCCTGTTTTTTAAGGGTGGTCTTTCTTCTTTTCCCTCTTTTTTTTTCTCTCTAAAGATATATATAGTACAAATCAGGAAATCTTAATTGTAGACATATTTGTTCTAGCTCTTTATGGGGAAACTTTCAGCTCCATTTAATAATAAAAAGGTGTTACTGTATTCCTGCATGAATAAATGTGGCAATATGTTAGAAGGGGGTGGGGAGCATTTTCCCTACTTTTGCAACAATCATTTATCTGACATGGGTTGCCTTTAAGAGATGACACCTTGTATTTTACAGAAACAATTTACAATTTTGCTTTCTTTAATTTTTCAAGATCTCAGCTTCAAGGCTTAGTTTACTTTTTTTTCTGCTTTTGTTGGTCTGGATTCAGTATTTAACTCTGGAATATGGGTATGTACCTCATGGACATCCATATGTTTATTGTGTGATTCAGCCAAAATACTTAGATATTTGGTCATTTTATCATTAGAATTTGTTGATGGCTTCTTGAACTAATTTGACTTTATATATATCACTGTGGCATCCTTGTTGTCAATAGTTTGAGATGAGTTGCATTATGCATGGCTCTAACAACTTACTCTGCTTAAGCTTTTGAGCATTGTCCAAGAACGTCCTAACAAACCGTCCAGTATCTGTCAAGTAAAGCATTTTTACTATTCTAAGGGTAGAATTGTGAATGAAATATTTATTTTGAGTAATCTTAGGTGTATCAGTGTGTATACGTGCTTCATTGTTTATATTACTGCTCCATCAAAGATGGCATCTTTACAATGGTGACATGAATGTCCCTGGGAGGCAGGGATGATTTTCATTCTGTATCTTTTAGTTTCTGAAATTAATATTTTGACACCCTATAAAGAGAACTTAACTGGCATCTAGTCCAGAGAATGAGGCAACAAAATCATTGTATGAGCTTAGAAGACTGAAAGTCCTCCTTGGAAGGTTTTTCTTTGACCCCCAGTCAGTGCTAGCCCTCAAGTACTTGGTACATATTTTTGCCGTGAATTACATTTACAAAATGTAATTTAGGAATCGGAGTTGATAAAATAAATCAACATTAAGAGAAAGCAAGCAAGAAAGTTCCATAATTCAGGTATGTTTTCCTTTGTATCTTCCCTGTGCAGGGGAAAAAAAAATAATAATAAAAATCACAATGACTCAGGGGACTCCACTTCGTAAATTTGAGCTTTCCTTCATAGATGTGAATAGAAGCCAGCTTTCTTCCTTAGGGCATCATTGAAAGCATAGTGATGATAATAGAAAGAGTCAACAGAGTTTGAAACAGGAACATCCTGAATAAAGTACCAGATTTCAGAGATTGTAACCTTAGATATAAGAAGTCTTACATTCTTATGGTTTTCCTGAGGCAAATCCACAATCTGAGGACTCTTATGTTGTTTGGAGCTTCTGTTCTTATTTGCACTGGATTCTAACTGAATGAGAAGATTTTTTTATTTTTTTTTTTTAAATATAGCCTGGCCCTGCTCACAATGGGATTCCAACATTTCCTGTTAGAATGTGATTTACCAGGAATTTAATTAATCTCCAGTTCAAACTGTACTGCAGGCCTCTAAAATTAAAAAGAAAAATAAACATAGCAATTAACATTGAAAGAGAGCTAAACTTAGCACTTGAAACTAAAATTACAATAAATACAGATGAACCCAAAACAGAATTGAAAAAATGAATGCTAGTGAAGCCTATTAGGTTCAAAAGCCAAATATGATTACTGTCTTTTAAATCTTAGGTTAAGAAATAAAATGGATCATGATATGAATAGCATCATGTAATTACATAAGAGTCCTATCAAACATAAACTGTACCTTTTATATTGCTGTTTTTCTTAGAGATGTTTATTTCTTCTCCTTCCCTCTTTCTCAACCAAGATGTGATTTCGAAACACGAGCAAATAAATGTCAAATCCTTCTGCCTCTGTTCTGCCATTCCATTGCTGAAATTCTGCCAAACTGAAAATTTCCATTCAGACTGACTGGCATTTGTTGAACTGATTTTTTTTTTTTAATATTATTATTATTTATTTTTAACACTCTTTCTCAAAAGTAGTGGAAACTTTGTGCAACCCTTGCTGTGTCTGTGCATGACATTTTAAGAGCAGCTGCTTCTGCGGATCTTTTTCACAATAGTACATTTTTTCCTGCAGACACTCTGAAAACCCCTCACAGAAAACTTCAGTTACTTGTAAGTCTTGGTCTCTGGTATTCCCAAACTTGTAAGTAGAGCAGGTACCACCCAATTTAACACTATGCCAACCTAAGAAATACAGAGACCATATAAAAAGCTACAGAAAAGACTAAATAAGATCAGTGGAAACTGTTAAAATCTCCACCCTCTCCTCCTTTAAAACAAAGCAGGAGATCCTACAGACTTTGGCTTCAAAATCTCTGCTCTGCTACTCAGTCAATACTTCTTTTTTTTTTTTTAATGATAAAAATGAATAGGTAGAATAATATGCATGAGGAAATAGACGTAGCAGAATGGCTTATGAGGAATTCCTTATGTAAAAAAAGGCTTTTCACATTTACAGTAGAGTAATTTCTCCAGCCTGCAATGTGTTACAAAGCAACATGAGGCCATGAAATGTCAGTATGCTACAAGAATCCTTCTCCCTCTTTGTGGACAGCACACACACTGTTCACTTATTAAGGCAGCAAATAGTTCTCAGAAGATGTAGTATTTAAGTGGTAGAACAATTAATTTTTTTAAAATATAGAGTAATGGAAAGTCACTGGTGAATTCTCTTATGCTTATGCAGACCTGCAAAGCCTAAAACTGTGTGGATCCATAGCAAGATATTTCAGAGAACAAGATGCTCCTTTTCTGGGCAGCTTCCTTTTAGCTGCCATCATCTCATCTTGTTTACTTGCCTCTGGTGAACCTGTAGCTGAAACAGCAGCAGTGGCAGGTGGGGTTAGACCATATTTGCCCTGTTTGGCCCTTGTGGCATATAACAGGGCTTCAATGCTACCTTCTGCTTTCCAGTTCCATTTTTTGGTTTGTTTTTTGAATGCAGGAGATCTTAAAATATAATTTCTTCTCAAAACTAGCAAACAAAAAAATCTTTAGGGCAAAATAAAACCCAATACAAACCAGTAATTTAAACAAAAGAATGCCTTATTAAAACATGATACTTTAAAAATGAAATTCCTAGCATTCAAAGATTGCATGTTCTTCCCTTCTCCCCTCTTTTTCAAATACTGAAAACTAATGAATTGCAAAGTTGCGAATGATGGTAACCTTGTGCACTCTATGTGGAAGAAACCTCTAAAATCAGAGCTGAGTTTGGTGACCCAATATAGCTAGGTCAGAGTAGCAATGAAGTCCTTGAATATGACTGAAAACCTCCCGGCATGCAACATTGGTCCCTCTTATTGATCCCTGGTATACTTGCAAGAGCCTAATTTTCCTTTTTAGAAAAAACAGGGGTAATTATGCTTTCCTACCTTGCTAACAGATTTTGGGAGGTGCAAATGAAAGTTTTTAAGCACATTAAATTCACTGAATGAAAAGAGTGCTTCCTGCTTCTAAATGTTCTGTGCCTGTTATTTTATAATTCTAAGGGTTCAAATGTTATTGTGTTGGTATATCCTCTGTGACATTTATTATTTCTGTGAAGACTCGCACAACTAATTTTGGGGCACTCTTGCCTGTAGTTCCTGTGCATCCCACTCCCATCCACACATGTAATTTTAGGGTCCATTTTCCAGGTGGGAAGAAATCATCGGAACTTCTTTCCAACGAGGAATTTACCACGGGGCTAAAATAGTTGTTTACTCCTCAATCTAAACCTTGCTTTCAAGAAAACATTAGTTTTTCCCAATCACTGCCTACCTGCAACTTTCTTATCCCTGAGCTTTTGGCACCTCTGCCTGCACACGCCATGTAGTGTTACCAAAGACTGGCTCCCTGTCTCTGTTGCCATCCTCCCCCTGGCTCCCGTGCTCTCCTCGCCCATCTTTCTGCTCTGCCTTTAGCTCTTTGGGATTTACTTTACCCAAACTGTGATACTGTCTGCTTTAGGTAGCTGTCTAATGGCTGTAAGAGCCATACAGGCCATAAGGAAAGCCTGCAGTGCCCCACATGCTACTTACTTTCTGCTTTGTACAGGAAAAGTTCCCATGGAAAACTCAGGAACCTCATATATTGTCTTCTTTCAAACACTGCCTTAAAACCTCTGATTTAAAATGCTCCTGCCTGGCACGGATAGAAACCATAACTTGCTCCTGCCTGTTTCATTACCTCTGCCTCTCAGGGCTACCAGTCTCAGGGAAAGGCGGGAGGCCGCGTCTTCATTTCTGTTTGATGAACGTGCGCCTATCGCTCTCCAGGGCAGAGACTGGCATCTTTATTCAGCACCTTCACAGGCACAACAGACCCCTGCTGCGAGGCTGGCCTTCTCAGCAACAGAACACCTTATGTGATCTTATATGAACATCTTCTATCTCTGGGGAGACCTTACAGCAGCCTTCCAATACCTAAAGGGGGCTACAGGAGAGATGGGGAGGGACTCTTCACCCGGGAGTGGAGCCATAGGATGAGGGGGAAGGGTTTTAAACTGAAAGAGGGGAGATTTAGGTTAGATTTTTAGGAAGAAATTCTTTGCTGTGAGGGTGGTGAGGCACTGGAACAGGTTGCCCAGAGAAGCTGTGGCTGCCCCATCCCTGGAGGGGTTCAAGGCCGGGCTGGATGGGGCTTTGAGTAACCTGGTGTGGTGGGAGGTGTCCCTGCCCAGGGCAGGGGGGTTGGAACAGGATGGTCTTCCAACCTGATTCATTCTACAATTCTATGATATGGCAAAATTGAGAACAAAAAGTGTAAATGATCTTCTTATGCTCACAGAAGTTAACACGGTCCTTTTCCCCTACATTCCCCACTCTGTAACACAAACGTGCTCCATACTGCCAATGGACACAAAAGACCAATTCCTCACTTCAAACACAAATGGTAACACATACCTCTCACCCTCTTGCCAGCAAAGCAGCCTCCTAATTAACTGGAGATCGGGGCAGGGTTTGTCCCTGAAGTAGCGTTTACAACAAATACGCTCTTCAACTGCTGTCACGATTTACCTAGGTCTTTATTATTTGTTTCTGCTATAAGACAGGTCTTTGCTATTTCGAAAAGCATTAAGAAATACTATTCACTGTCTTTTAATTTTTTTCTTTCTATAAGTAATCTACATCTGCTTTTCAGTGTCTTGTTAATATCATGTGCTTGGAGCTGGGCTTAGATTTTTGTCCTCTTTCTTTGTCTCTGGCGTTGTTTGTCTTGCAATGCTCAGACCTTGTACTCAGACATCTGGGTCTGAGGATGGTAGGCGTGTGAAAAGGGATAGTTAGGTCTTAGTGGTTATAGGTGTTTATGATTTCACGTGTGTAGACATAGCTCCAGATGGGAAGACTTGGATGTAAAGAGGAGAAAATCACAGACAGTTAAAATATCAATAGTGCAGGTATGATAACATCAATAATATGACGTAGTATCAATATAGCCATTGTCTGCTAATAGTAATAGTTTTGATCATCACTGTAATGGCTAAAATTCATAAATAAACACTTGGAGAGAGAGAATGTATTTTTTTACTAGACTAGTTGATGCAGTTCCTAAAAAAGAGCAGATAAACTCAAGACCCTGCTTTGGGTCCATAAGCTCCTCTGTTTTTTTGTCATTATAGCCACTCGTTTAATAAATGCCATTGCCTTTTCCTGCAGACCTCTTGCTGCTATGTTAATATCTGTGCCCAAGCTCTGAGCATGTCCAATAGTGATCCTGAGTGAGAGTCTGTAATTCTGAAAGGGCACTCTGTATCCTCTTTGTGTCTTCTGGATTTCAGGCTGGAAGAAGGGCTTAAATCATGACTGAAGCCACTTAATGTGTACTGAACAACAGATTTTCCAGCAAACTTAGTAAACACAATTTTTAAGCATCTCTCTTCCTTTTCCTTCCTTCATGTTTGTCTTAGGCTGTAACTGCATCAGGAGATTTGGGGTTTTCTACAACTTCTATGAACTACAGTGGGGCAGAAATCTCACATAAAGTATGTGAAGGATTCTGAAGTGTTTGCCCGATTCTCTCCTGGTATTCATATGGGAGGACATGCAAATTAAAGCCATCTGTAAGATTAGGGGTTGTGCACAAATTCTTTGACTGGCCTGATATCCAAATGACTTCTAGGCTACTTCATTATCATTTAATCAAGGCTGGCCATTTTGCGAGTGTAATTGCAAGGAGAGCAAGCTGGCAACTGCGCTGACCCTGCAAGAACTTATTAGACTTTGAATTTACATATTTTTACTTGGTTTGTTTTTTCAGTGACACATATATTGCTATATTAGGTCCTGGGCTAGTACTTTTTTTATTTTTATTTTAAATTTTATTTTGATTTGCTGAGTGGGCCAGGAAACGAGCATTGTTGAGATGGGATAGTGATGATTTATTCAAGTCAATCAAAGTGCTATTTAACTTGTTCTCTGGTAGTTTGTGGTAGAGGCCTGCTTACTGCTTTGGTTGGGATGGTATGCAGAGCTCAGCACTCTTTCCTGAGCATCAATTCACAGGTCTACGTGATCCACTCCTGCTTTGTAGCAACTGATGTGGAAATGACTTCCTAGGTGTTGCCTGATTTTTGCCCTTCACCGATTCAGAGGGAGCTAGATTAGGACAATCCGAGGAGCCAGGTGCAGCTAGGATCTCCCAAATCAAGAGTAATAGACTTTCTATTACTTTCTCCTCTTGAGAAGTACTGCTGAAAGTGTTGTCTGACTGTTCTGGCACAGAAAACCTCAGTGGGGTAACAGGGGATGACCCGGCAGACAACGAGCAGAGCCAGAAAAATACTGAGGTTGCTTTGCTCTAACAATCAGGCCATTGGCCTAAGGGAGCTGCCAGGCCTTCTCCTTGCTAGAGCTTTTATAATCAACCCTAAGCTTGAACTCTTAGTTATAACTAAGGCTGAAAATATTAAACTAAATATACATTTCATCTTTCTGCAATAAAAGACTTTTGGGGGGCTTTTGGTTTCTTGTGCTGCTTGTGGAATATCTTAATTTTAGTTTTCCTGACTAGTATAATTTTCTAGTACATAAATGTTTACTGAAAATTGCCTTGCATTGCATTATTAGGTAAATGAGTGTTTAAAGGCAGTTACTTAAGAAGGCCTCCAGGTTTGTGCGATGCTAGTTCTAAATTACAGTGATGTATGCAACATGTTATTAATTCATACGTGAAAAACTGTCAAACTGGGATCACTCCTTTGTTTTCTTTCTTTCTTTCTTTGAAGATACTTGTTTGCATGTACTTTTAATTTCACATCTGACAGTTGAGCATATGGATATAATCATCGTATGTTTCCTTCCTACTTGTACTTTCCTTTTTTTTTCTAATTTAAGGCTCACTCCTGAATGCTGCATTTGAAGCAAAGGTACAAAAAGCCATGCTGTTGGGCAAGTATCTGCCCTATTCATTTCTCTCTATTTTTTTTCTTTATAATTTTGCTATTACATACTACTTTGTTGTATGCCACTAGCATCACAATAAAATAACCACTGTTAACCTGCTGAAAGAGTCAGCATCAGGAGGTTAAAATGTGGGCAAGGGTTAATTCACCAGACAGAAATCTCATTAGGTTTTCATAGTTTTGCTGCAGTCAGTCCCGCTCTTAGTTGTTATTTTATTGAGTCTGCTGTAGACTGTGTTTTAAAAGTTGCTGCTCAACAGTTGTCTGGATTGATGGCATCCCTTTTTCTTGTATATCAGGCCCATAATACTGGGGAAAAGCCTGGAAGGAACTGTTAGGCAAAACAGTTTCAGAAAAACAAGGGAGATTTTTTTTTTTTAATTTAATATTGGTTTGACATTTACTTGGCTACTGTATTTCAATTGTGACTACCCTTTTCTGAAGGTTTTTCTTTGGTGTACGCATAATTTTATGAAGATGTCCAAAAGGTTTATTTTTTAAAGGATTTTTGTGCGTAATTCTCTGTCTTGTTATTAAGTCAGTTCATATTATTATTTTTTTCCCCATATTGAATTTAGATTTTATCATACTGGATTATGATGGTTTATTTCTTTATTTGAAAATGTGGTTAAATTCTTCTCGTATTTTCCAGGAGAGACCAGTTTATCAAATGTTGTCTTTGCTCAGTCTGTCTGGGTTTACTTCTATTTTTTCATGTTACAGCAATTATTTGTAACTCCACGGTGTGTCAAAACAAGTTAGAAATATATATATCATTGTCCTCTTTCAGATAAGTGAAGTATACATTGCCATTATGAAATGGAAATAATATATAAATTTCAATATATAGCAAAGTTTTATATTGTAATTGAATGCATCTGCTTCTAAAAGAAAACAAATATCTTGCTTCTAAAGCAGTACCACTTTTTTAGCTGAATTTTTAATGGAATTTTTTCTCATGAAATATATTCAGCACAATTTTTTTGTGGTAAAAAACGTTTAGTCTTTTCAATTAAAAAGCAGAGTGATTTTGAGGTTAGTTTTTTACTTTTCTAAAAGCGTTATTTAAAAAAATATATATATTTAGGAGTACTGTTCTCTGAAAATGGCAGTTAAAACATAAAAAACTTCATTTAGATGAAGTTGTGACAAACATGCAAAATGACAAAATAATTCCTGTGGCCTCATCAGCTTACGTGTGAGACAGGTATGAGGGGTCCCTGCACACAGACCCTGGAGAGGGCTGCCAGGAGATACGTGGGTTGGGTTGTTTTTTTTTTTCCCTGTAAGCATCTACCTCTTAATAGTTAATGAAGTTTCCCTAAGTGCCACTCAGCACGGTGGATGAAGAGGGAGGAGGATAAAGAGGGCTTCAAAATAGCTTTACTCTTCCTTGGTGTGAAAGGGGCAGCTCAGGGAGGAGGGAAGGAGGAGGCCTGTGGTGTGAGGAGTAATGGTGAGCGATACGGCCTGTCCCCCTGAGGTCAGGACACCTCAATGCACAGCTTCTCCTGGAGCTACAGCCCAAACGGGAGCGCGGAGAGCTGGGCTGTTGCAGAGTGCCAACCCCCTCAGGCTCTGTAAACTGGGGTGCCAAACCTGTGGCCATGGTGGGGTGTGTGCTGGAAGGTGGCCACGGTGCTGTGCTGTGGTATCGGGAAGCACAAGATGGGACCCAACAGTGCCGATGCCACAGGGCAGTACCTAATGTCTGATGGGCCTGAGGTCCCTCGGAAACATCACCTTGGGCTGGTTTCATTGGCTCGTCCGACTGACACACCAACAATTTTTAGTGCCACTCATCTTTAAAGATGAGACGATCCATCAGTTAATCTGGTTTAGAAGAGTGCATGGTGAAGCCTAGTGCTTCAGGTTGATGGGTGGCTAAGCCATCCGCCCAGCAGGGTGGGATGGACAACCGGAGATGGTAGCTTCATCAGCTCTGTGGTCTCGGGGTTGAGGCGGGTATGAATACCAAAAATTGAATACCAAATATCCAGGAAACTTCATTTCTATCTGGAGCATTCGGTAGAGTTTTATTCCCCTATTACATCACAGAAGTGGCTTACAGGAGCAGCAACTTAGAGACTTGGCCATGAACACAATGAAATGATTATGGGTTTGTGCAACATTTAGAACATTATCGAGTACTTTCTTGTAATTCCAGGTGTGCTGGGGTGTGTGTGGGGAAACAGAAGCTGGAAGAACACAGAGAACGAGCCGATGGTGGTGGACATTTTCCCTGATGAGGCAGCATGGGAAGGAAAAAAGTGATGGGAACGTGGTGCTTCCCTCTTCCTTGGCTGGACAGGACAAATGGTAAGCAAGTATGAATAGTGAGATCAGAAAGGTTAAAAAAAAAACAACAGAGAAAGGTTGTGGGGGGAAGTAATATGCTCCAGAATAGAGTGAAACAACCGTAATCTTCAAAACAAAGTAGAGTAGAAGTAGTAACCTGAACATTGTTAATACCATCGCTGCAGGCAAAGTATGCAAAAGCAGGTTTCTGTAGTTGCCTTTGCACCCTCGGCTATAAAGAAAGCCCTCAGAAAGGGCTGAGGGCAAAGTTGGACTTGCTGGCTTGGGGCTCTGCCTGTTAATTGCTGAACTACATCAGAGCATAAAAATCTGAAACTTCCTATCCCGCAGCAAGGCAGCGTCACGAATACCTAAATTTTACCACCTGGTTCCTGCGATACCTGGCTTTCAGAGCTCAAAGGCAGGCCAAATACAGCTGGTCCACGAAACCACCCAATCTGCTTTGGTGCGTTTTGGCAGTTCAGGAAAAAAAAAGCCGAGTGTTTTTGGACACAGCCCTCCAGCAACCACTCCACACGGAGAAAAGCAAGCTCAGTTTCTTTGAGAAGTCCTCAAAAATCCTGAGCTTGATACGTCCCGGCATCACTTGCACCAAAAAAAAAAAAAAACCCCACACAACCCCTAGATCCGGTGCCTGGATGCTGCCAAATTCTGTCCACAAAACCTAGAAATTATGTCATCCTCGTAGAAATAACAATTGCTTTCTATGATTCAGCTTAAAAAAAAAAAAAAAAAAAAAAAAAAAAAAAGGGAGATAGAAAGAAAAAAAACCACACACACAAAAAACCCCCCTAACAACCAACCGCCAGCTCTGGGATGCTGCTCCCAAAGGTCCTGCGGAAGCCTGTGCGGGG
>NW_015090803.1:15931166-15932480 GCF_001431845.1 Calidris pugnax
GGGGGGGGGTGCGTAAATAAAAGCCTGCCCCTCTCGCCTTCCGCGGCTGCGGCTGCTCCTGCCGCCGAAGTGCTCTCCCTCCGTGTTTTCCTGGCAGCAGCGTGTAACCCAGGTGAAGGCAGAGAAGGGAGGGTTGTTTTTTATGAATGGGACTCTTTGAGGTTAATTAGCTATGCAAATGCAAGCAGTTCATTCATGTTTTTTTCCTTTTTTTTTTTTTTAAAGAGAAAAAAAAAATTTTTTTTTCTAAAAGCCATCTTGTGTTCCCCCCCCTCTAGGCTGACTGGAGTCCAGATCCCGAGGAAATCTCCGGATCAAATGCCCAGTAAATAAAACACTGAGCCTAAGACTTGTGGAAGAGCTGCAGGATGGATGGATTTTATGACCAGCAAGTGCCTTACATGGTCACCAATGTGAGTGATCGGTTCAAAGCTGGGTGTTTATAAACTTGACTCCGACTTGTTTCAGTGTGGGGGAGTTCTGGCAGACCCAGAGTGTCTCTGCTTTGTTAGGGGCGACTCTTCAGCTGGGAGCTTTGCCTGCAAAGATGAGCCTGCTGCCTCAGTTATTCCAATAAAGCATCGTGTTCTTTTAAAGACAGTTTCGGGGATGATTAAAAAATCATGCACACGATTAGCGGATGAGAGAGGCAAGAGCAGCAGCAGCTGCATTCAAAGTTTCTGGCTCCATTTGCCTGCAACGCTCAGAAGAATGAAGTTGAGGCAAACGTTAACATTTTTCTTTTTTCCTCTTTTTTTTTTTTTTTGACTTTGCAAACATTGTTATAAGCAACCCAGGGAAACAAAGCAGTCTATTATAATCTCATATCTGGGTTTTCCTGTGTAGCTTATGCAGAGGGGATTTATGTGCTATTGTGTAGGTTTGTGTACCTTAGATGCTAAAAATACATGGTTGGTATTGTGTTGCTGCTTGAACACGTTATATACGTATCTGTACAGATAGATGTCTACGTAGATAGAAACGGGTTGGGTTTAGTCACAGGAATCTTTTGGAGGATGTTAGGTAGGTGCTCAGCAGTATCTTTTGCTAGAAATTGGAGGCTGCAAGGCGATCGTTTCCCTCTTTGAAAATGTGAAGAATTCATGCCAGCTTTGAGTATTCTTGATTAAATGAAATAAAAAAACCAAAAAACCCTCAGATTTCTAAAGTAACTGATCTTTCCTGTTTATAGAATCCGCGTGGGAGAAACTGTAATGAGAGACCGACAAATGTCAGGAAAAGAAAATTCATTAACAGAGACCTGGCTCATGATTCAGAAGGTGAGGGCTTGTTCTCCCCCCCCCCCCAACCCCC
>NW_015090803.1:15932490-15939747 GCF_001431845.1 Calidris pugnax
CTTTTTGAGAGCTGCTTATTTATTTATTTTGGGGATAAATATATCTAGATCAATCTGTGAACAAACAAGACAAGAAAATTGCGTTTACTACTGCAAAGCAAACTGGCAAAGGCAATAAACTCGTGAAGTTGGGTGTTCTTTCCTTGACTTACCCTGTTGAATCTCAGTTGCTGCTGCACATGTGGCACACGGATGTCACAAGCCAAGCCTTTGCAGCATCTGACACAAGTCAGGGCACCTGCCTTTTTCAACTTCAAGCCTCTTGAGATGGAGGACTTTCCTCATTCCTCCCAGCTTGTAGCATCCTCTTCACTGGTGGCTGCAGGAGCGAGGATGCTGCTGTGCAGGCTGTTGGTTTTCACTCCAGCTTTCCTGGAGAGCTGGTGTTGGGGCTCCTGGTGTCTGGTAGCCCATTTCTATTGCTGCGTGACACTGGTAGGGTTAAAAATCTTGGGAAATCTGGTTAAGGAACTCTTAGAGTGGACCAAGTTTTGGAGGGCCAAAGATTTGTAACTTAGTCCCATCAGTAGCCACTCACGTGGTTGTAGCTTGAGAACCGTGGTCTCGCAATAGCTGTTAACACTTCTTTAGGTTACAAGGTCAGTATGGATGCTACGCCTACACCCCTCCTGTAAGTACGTAAGACCTATAGGAAGGTATATAGAAGCCTACAGCTTACCCCCATATAAATCTTACCAGGGTTTAGACACACCGATACACTCTTCAAAATCCCTGCTTGCTTGGAAACGCTCATTCTAGAGTTGATAAAAAAGCAAGCAACTTTTTGGTTTTCAGTTAAATGATTTCCCAACATGAAGATGAGGTATCAGTCCCCAGGATAAATGAATAGCCTCTGTCATTTGAGTGTATGTAAATAGTTGTCTGTCAGCGTTCGTGAAAGAGGAAGTCTCTCTCAAAACGCAGTAAATTAAAAATAAACTATTTGTCAGTTCAAATAGCCTACTTAGTCTTAGTAAACAGAATTTTCGTAACTGAGTTTCTGAGCTTTGCGTGTCAGCCGAATGCTGCTGGTTTACACCCACTATAAGCAATTGATTTCAGTGAATTGCAAAAAAAAAAAAAAAGGCTAAGCTGCTGCAAAACTTAGTCCATGGAGAAAGTCGTTTCACTTTAAAGAAGTGCAGTGAGTACAGCACGGAGGAAATCGTGGTGATTCGCCTGTCATACGAAGTAAAGCATAAGGGGAAGTACAAAAGATTCCCCATTTCTGTTTGCTCTTGCGGCATCTCAGGACTTTGCTTCAAAATTTGTACGTGATAGTTGTGACCCTGATGAAAATACTCCCTCGTTGTTCAGGCAGAACTCCTGCTGAAGTCCGAGAGAGCTCTATCGGGGGCAGATATTGCAGGAGGAGGCCTGAATTGTGTAAGGAGAAATAATTCACCTGTAAGAAAGATGATGATTTCTAACTTTTCTGTGCATTGCTGAATGAGCCTTTTATACTCTGGAGCTTGGTTAAGATTCTGGTTATTGTTTCCAGAGTTGATAAAATAATGCAGTAAGTAATTCTTTTTTATTAATAGGTATAGAAAAATCATTACCTATAACCCCAAAATACCTGCTTTGTCTGTACGTTTGATTGCCAGAATAGCATTCCATATACATTGTTCTTCAGGAAAAAATATATTTTGAACATATTTTAATCTTATGAAGAGATTTAAGGTGTGAGTCTTTTATCCATGTCTTCATCTTTTTGCAGAACTCTTTCAAGATCTGAGCCAATTACAGGAGACATGGCTTGCAGAAGGTAAGGGAAAAAACTGCTTGTAAAAAGAGGAAAAACAACTCTGGAGGGGAAGAAAAAAAAAAAAAAAGTCCTGAACTTGCTGTCTTAATGTTCAGCCCAATTAATTGAGCTCTAAAAGAGCCACCTCATGTGTCATGCATACATTAGAGCCTCTGATGAGTTTGTCTTTGGGGACTCTGGGGCTGCTCTACCCAGTGTCATCACAAATTACCAGGAGAAATTGCTTCCAGCTCACAATCACATCTGCTTTTGGCAAGAACTAATGCACCAAGACTTCAAGTTCTAAGCCTGTGTTCAGATTTTAATTGCAATTGATCAGGTTTATATTATTGTACCTCGAGAGACTACATACAGCCAGAACTGGGCTTGCTGTTTCCTTTAGAGCAGCACATATAATTATTTGGTGTTCTGGTGGAGTACTTTTCTGATGGCAGAAATTAGTTTCTCTGGGTTCATCGGGACGGGATGCTTCAAGATTTAAGTGCAAGTGTCTTCTTTCCACCTTGTTCACAACACAGAACATTAGGTGTGTATGGAATACTTTAAAAGTACTATTTCTTTTTCTTTCTTTTTTTTTTCTTTCTTCTGAAACCTTTAAATATTTTGCATGTTATTTTTGTCTTCGTATTTGTACTTGTGAGATTGTGTAGTGGGTGATTAGAAAACTGGCACCGGTCTGCTTTACACCTGCTCGTGCTTTTAAGTATTTCAAATAATCTTGCAGAGCACATTCTGCTGAAGAGAGAACGTTTAAGAACAGTAATGTAGAAATCTGAATTTAGAGTAGCTGTTGAGAGATTCATTTAGCAATAACAAAAAATGAGCTGCTGCATTAAGAGAAGTTTAACAAAATGCAAGGTAGCTTTCTGCTTGTTGAACTGCATTTGTTCTCTTCATCAATATTTTCTGATTTTTTTTTTTCCTTTGGTATTTATTGTTTCAAGAATGAAGATTTTTATGCATTGTCTGTTCTGAATGTTTCTGGTTGAAATATTTATGTAAACTTCTGTGTCTGAAGTAAACAGTATTTTGATGCAAGTTAACGTAATCTCTCCAAATTTATCCTGACTTAAATTGATGTGAGTATTCCCATATGTTTAATTTTTATTATGCACTGGACTATGCAGAGTTGTTTATAGAATAGATGTTACGCTTTTTTGGGAAAGGAGGAGTGTTGGGGTGAACTGCTTGCTGCTGGTTTTCATAGAAAGAGGGAAATATTCCTGATGACTACTTGCCTACATACTGATTTTGTTTTAACAGCTTTATATATAGTTAGTCAAGTTCTTAACCTGTAAGTAAGTTGTGGGGTATTGTTTATTTTGCTGACATTTTTATTCTCCTGGCATTATTCTTAGCATGTGGTTATTCTGTATATAATCAAAAAGTCCTCTTTAAATTCATGGATCAAAGGATATATTTTTATGAATTAATATGGTTCTTTCCTAATAATTGAAAACAGGCTGTCCTGTACTAAGATAATTTTTTATAGTATAATGATCAGATACAACTGTAACTGTCTCCCTGTGGTAATTTTCCTAAGGATCTCTTTATTTTGTATCATCTCATTCATTCTAACAAGCCAGAAGTATGTTAAAATATTACTCAAAAGATAACAGTTTTTTTTTCTGGAGGAGAACTTTTAGTTTGATTTTTCACTGGCATGGTTGTTTTTATTTCTGAAAATGATTAAATGTCTTTCATCGTAAGTCAGAAAAATAAAGGCAGATTCATAAAGCATGTGCAGATAATAATGTAAGTTTGAAAAATAATATGGAATGTAAAACTGATTCAGTCATTTCTGTAGGTGCATAAATTACTGTAATGGCAATTTTTATTCTGGAGGCACTGCTTATTTTAGACTAGAATGAGTTGTTTGAAAGCCTTCTTTTTTCTCTTTAGCTGAGTCTATTTCACTTAATAAATTTAGATAGGTTTTGAGAGAGAAAGGTGTCTAGTCCTGTGTCAGCTGGGTTGAGGAACCTTTGTAAAAGCAGATAGCATCATCTGGTAAGTATTTAAAAATGCAAAAAAAAAAGTTGCCTTTTCATGTAGCAGAGGATAATAAAGCCAAAGAATATTATAATTATATTTTTTCATGGCATACTACGAATAAATATTCCAGATTTTTCAGTGTTCTAGAAATATTTTATGAAATCTGGGGTTCAGGCCATGCCATGGTTTTAGCTGTTCCATAAAACACAAACTTTGCACAGCTTTACTAAAGTCTAAACTAAAACTGAAATAAAAAGTCAAGATGAGAAACTCAAATATTGGGCTATAAACTTGATCCCAAATTTTTATTAAAAAAACCCTCTCAGAAGAACTTTTGGTAGCCTTTGTAATATACCACTGTTTGAGGATATTGTAGCTCTGCTGAAATGTCTACATGATTGAGCTTAGCCAGGAAACAGATTTTGAAATCAGACTTGTTTACCCATTGCTAGATGTGTCCATTTATGTTCTTCTGGACCTTCATAGGCTAGAAGGCTGCCAATTTGGCAGCATCAGTAATGTTTACATATTTCTTTTCATAATGCTCTGGAGCCAGGGAAATGACCATGAAATTTTAAAACATCTTGACCCTTTTTAAGAAAAGCAGTGGCAGCTGACCAGGTTTCTCCCACGAGTTCAGATCCCCACTGGGGAGTAACCAGGTCAAAAATCTACTTATTAGTTAGGAGAAGAAAGTGAGTTGCATTTGGAGACACTCAAAACATGCTTGTGGGTTTTTTTTTTTCTCTTTTTGTTTTTCCTGAAGCTACATCACATATTTTAGCCTGGAGATTTTTACAGTTTGTGTCACCTGTGACAAGTTGGTGATAAACAAGTAAACATAAGAGAAATGTATTATTTTCTGATAGAAAATGGGAGGAGGTTCACACGTGTTAAAGAATTAATCCAAAATGTAAACAGTGCAGTAACCTTTTAAATATTTTATTACTCCATAATTAACAAGCTGAATGCTACTTACAGAAAACTTGCAAATGTATTCCACTAACTGTATGCTAGATTTTTATGGAAAGAAGTTTTGCTTCTTACTCTGTAGTATTAAACATGTAGGAAACAATCTGAATTCTTTTGATGTAAAACTTACTCTGAATAAGGTTCCCTCCTGTCAGTTGTTATGCAGGACAGAATACTGATTATAACTGTTTCCTGATGCCAGAAATTGAAAGTGGGAAGCCTTTAATGATTGCTTCAACCTTCAAACTTGAAAGGAAATAGTTAAAATTGCCTATTGCTAACCAAGGCAAATATTATTCAGATATTATCGTCTGTTTTATATTTAAATAGCTTGATGGCAACATTTTGTCATGATAATGTTGTAAAATGACTTTATTGATTCTATGTATTTGGAATCAGATTCTTTTTGGTAGATAGCATTTGTTCGGTGACTTGAAAAAAAATGGTTCAAATATTAATCTAATGTTATCACGGTAGCTGTTACTACTTATTCTGGATTAAAAAGAAGAGAGAGAGAAAATTCTTAGTGAGTGAAAGTCTCCTTTCCATTGTGAAAGCATTTGGTTTTGAGGGAATAATAGTTTAACAAAAACCTAGATTTTCCTTTAAAATTGCTCTTTTGGGTGCTAGTGTCTCCTGGAGCTTGGTAATGATACAGAAGAGGCATCCCAAGCAAAGATAAATAATGATTTTATGCACTATATCTGCTTCTTAGAGCAACAGATAATACGCTGCTCAGCCGGTAATAAACTGAAAAATAAAATACAGTGTTCTTTGGGTCACTTGAAAAAATACAAAAAGATTAAGTGAACAGTAAGTGGTTTGAAATAATAGCTAAAGGTAACGGGTTCATGCCTCTTCTGCAGCTTAGCGAAATTGAGTGGATGGCTACTACAAGCTACCAATATTTAATAGTCAGTTCTTCATATCTGAAAGTAAGTTATTTCTCTCAAATAATCAATATCCAAATTTGGAATGAACTTTGGGAAATAAGTGTCTGCCCTCTGTTCCCCCATCATGAAGGATGCACCAGGACCGCGGTGATGTCTAAGCTAGTGTTGACTTCTAGTTTATTTCTGAAAAGAGGAGTTATGAAAAGGAGTAGTTTCTAGTTCTTGAAGTATTATTTTTAATTAAAGTAGTAGATCTTCAAATATTAGTCTAGTTAAAGTGATTTAATTTAAATCAGCGAAGATGGGTAGCAGCTTACTCTGGCTAAATAGCTTGCTTCTGCCAAAAAGTTGTAAAATTTACCCAGTGTAAGGCAAAAGCTGTGTAGCCATATTGAAGGGCTATCCACACTTTTATAGGAGCAAAAATAGTCAAGAAATGATAATTTAAGACATCCATGTCTGAAATCTGTCTGATGGGGACAGACACTCCAAAAAGCAGTGAAAGGATTTTCATTTTGGAATTTGTAATACAGGGAATAGCAGCCTTTATTTTTTTTTTTATTAAGTCCTTTTTTAAAATTATTTTATTCTAGTGATCTGACAGATTTGGCTTTCAAATACTTATGATCAAGAGCTATGAGTATCTGTCCATAAAAAAAAAAAAAGAGAAAGATTAGGCAAATGAAGGGGTGGGAGGGGGTGCTCTTTTTAAAAGAAATCTAAAAGAAATAAAAGTACCAGAAATCTACAAATCTGAAAGTCTGTGTAGTGATAAACTCGTTAAGATTTTTCTTGTTTGCTGGAGAAGTAGCTGCCTTTTACTCAAAATAATAAATTTCAAAGGCGTGGTGGGGTTTGTGAACTCTGAGGGGTGTAGTGAAATGTTAAATGTGAGTGTTCCTTTTAAGCTAACTTTTTTCTCATTTTTAGTATAGCAGCAAATGAGGAACAGATTCTACAAACCCATCTTCATATTCCTAGCGATTATTCACATAAGGAAGAATTTTGAGATCTGGAGCGAGTTTTGAACTGCATTTAAGTTTATTAGTCAGAGCATCTCACTTTATGTAAAAAGGGGTTTGGGTTGTTTTGACAGAAAATCCGGTGCTTATGGGAAATAATATTTTTTACCATCTTGAAATTTGTCACTGTTTTGCCTTCTGAATGCTCCTTTGTTAGAAACAGTTGTTCCCGTGGAGAAAAAAATAGAAAAGAAAACACAAAAAACAACCAAAACCACCACCCCCCACCCTCCCCCCCCGTTCCCCAGCTCTTTCAGGAATCCTTAAAATTTGTAAAATCTTTCAGATATCCCGAAGTGATGATGAATCAAAGGAAACTCAATAGACGTATTGGTGTTGAGGCCTGAAGTCTTATTTTAGCCGAAGCCGAAAATGCTGCTGTTTGTATATAATTCCCTGTCAATTTAAATGTCTTTGGCTGCTTTGAATAAACGGGTGATGCTTTAAAACGCGTCGCTCTGAGCTCCCAAAAGTGAAGCTTGAGGTCAGAGGAGCCGGCACCGCAGGAAGTGTTCTGCTACCCAAAATAAAGTTGGAAGCCAAGCGAGGAGGTTTTGCAGCTTCTTGTTTTTCTGGAAAGTTTCCGGTTTTTTTTTTTTTTTTTTTT
>NW_015090803.1:15939757-15975161 GCF_001431845.1 Calidris pugnax
CCCTGGAGGGCAGCCGAGCTTTGGGGAAGCAGTTTGTGACCGGGGGGAAAGGAAGAGTTAAATTTAAGCCCTTTATAGTTCGCTTAACTTTTCATTTATTAAATAGGTTCCTGGGCCAGGTCTGCGCTGCGTCTTGAGACAAAGCAGTGAAATCAGTGTGTTTATGCCTAAAGTTCAAGTTTACTTTGCTGTAGCTTTCTGGAAGGGTGTGACATGAAAAGCTTGTGGTTGGGGCCACATGGTTCATGCTGGACTGTGTTTTTGTGAATGGAGGCAGGACTCCAGTTCTGACTGCTTGTCTTGAGGAATGGCTTCGGAGATCAGCTGTCTCATTCACTGGCAGAAAGAATGACTCATACATCTTCTGCCTTGTTTGGCTCCAGGTCATTGTTACAGTGGATAGAGCTGGTTTTAATTAAATATTAACTCCTTTTGTCCTGGATGCTTGTTAATGGGGACTTTTTTATTTTTGTTTACTTCCAAGCTAACAGGCCCTAGTTTTAAACTTTTTTTTTCTGGGAGGGGGAAGGAAGGGGGGGGCAAATTGCTTTCCCTTTGCAAAATGAGCTGTCAGTTCAGCTTTTTAAAGCTCTAAGAACTCCAAAAAAAGTATTAAGTATTTTTGTGCGGTGAACGTTTGCTTTTGGCAAAGTGATTTTTAACTCGGTAGGTAGTGGAGCTGTAAAACCTGAACCCATAACATCCTCAAGATCATCGTTAACATTTCGGTACACTTCCCAAACCCTCTTGAGACATTAGAGCTATAATCAGGAGGGGAAAAAAGAAAACTTTTGGTAATAATCTAGGTTGAGCTGGACAGCTTGTGCTGCAGATGTTGTCTGCTTCAGGAGTCGGAGACTTGATGGCTCTGAATGTGGAATGAACTAATGTGGCTGCTTCTGCTATTAGCAGTAAAAGCCACGTGCTTAATATCCTTCAAAACCTTTTATTAGTCTTTTGGAATATACTTGCCTTCTCAAACCCCCATAATTAAGTAGCTGAGGGAAATATCCTTGTTCAGTTAGATGGTCATTTCAGAGATCTTTTTCGATTTTCCTCTGACTGGCAAAGTGGGGAGGAAAAAAAAAAAAGAGAGAAAAGTTTTGGTGATTTATGCATCATGTCTTGTGTTGAGTACGTTAACAGAAGACCAGTGAAGATTTTATGGCAGTGTTTGTGAATAAAGAGGAGATGAATGGGACACGTGTATAAACGTGCAGGCAGTCACAGCACCCCAACTCACATTCTCCTTTCGGACACCGGGGTTGGGGTGTCTTTACCTGTCTGTTTAATTCACTACAAAGCCTGCCCTGCAATTAATTACCCGAGCTCAGGTTACGAGAGCCCTCTTCCCTTTGGGTGATGGGACAATGTATCCCAGTGATTTTCCTTCCCACAGCGAGGTGCTGGTGGGAGAAGTGTGTGTATTGGGATGCGGGTGATCATGTGCCACTTTCAGTTCTGGTTTAAAAATAATACCAGATTAAACAAAAGAATAATTCAAGTTCTCATTTCCAGCAGTTAGCGGGTCCTTCTAATTTCTTTCTATAGGCTTGCAGCCTCCTTGCTAAGGTACTGATGCTCCTAAAATTAGATTCCAGTAGGAAATGTGTGTTCCTGGGTTGAAGGTTTTGGATGTTGTTGTTTGTTTTGTTTATATTTGGCAGAGTTCTAAACACTCCTTAACTTGCTGTATTACTTTTCCTACAGAGGCTTTTAAGGTTATGTCAATATTGTATTTAAAATACATTTTGACAGTGTAGTGTCCACCTATTTCTAGAGTACTGATAAAGCGATGCGCCTTGATCTCTGTTAAATATGCCTTCGTAAATTTTGGGGATCCGTGAAGGAAGTATATTTTTCTTGTTTACTCCAGACCAAATCAGTGGTAATGACAGTATAAAGCAATATACTGATTTTTCAGGACGATTCAACCACACGTATTTTATTTTTTTTTCTTACTCTTTGACTTGGGAAAATAAACCCGCTTCATTTACTGATACATACATATATCTCTACAACACATTTGTTCTGGAGTAAGTCAAATTAAACTGATAAAACCAGAATAAAGTGTCGGTAAAGCAGTCCGGTGCATGGAGGCTGCTCTAGAAAGTTACATAAGATTGCTGTCCCAGTTCTGCAGTCGTTAAATGTGGCCTCCCCATTTCAACAGGAGGGGGCTTGTTTTCTTTTAGGCTTTTTCAGATATCCTGGATTCACAAATTAACACATACGTACATACGTAGATATGTATATATATAAAAAATACATGTGTATAAAAAATTGGAGCCATACTAGCCTTCTCGCTGCATTTGAAAATGATAGCTGGCTTAAGAAAAATGTGTGGGATGCGTCTCCTGTAAACAAGAAAGTACTTGATACAATTGCTTTAACTCTGAATGTACTCACAAGTCCTTCGAAAACAATTGGAAATGTAAGAAATCCTTAGGAATTGATTTTTAAGTAGGATACCTTCATTTCATGATTGGATTCTTCTGTGACAGTCAAATACTTGGCATTTTTGTAAGGAAAATGCCTAACGTTGACATGCAGTGAATTTATTGAAGTATCAAAAATTGCAAGAGTGTTAGTATTTGGGCTCATATTGTCCCCAAGTTAATTTCTGGTAAAAGTCCCGTGGTTTCTCTGGAGGAAAGAGAAACGTAATGCATCAAAAATAATGGCAATATTCGGTTTGGTAAAATACATGTTTTATACAGCTTCAAACTTTGAGGAGCTAACGTGTCCTCAGAGGTACTGGTTTCTTCTGAAAGAACAGGTTATTAAAAAAAAAAAAAAAAAAAAGAATAGCAAAGCAACAATAGCTACGCTTTTTTTCATACTAATACTAATTGCACTTTGTGTATTTGTCTTGCTCACACTTCTTTTCAAATCTGTGTTTGCAGATTTCCCAAGATCATTTATTCTTAAGGTGTACTTACTGCAATTAAGACAATAGGACCTTAAACATTTATTTTAAAACTGAGAGCAAATAATTTTTTGGTATAATGAGCCTGATTCTGAACTTGGAAAAAAAAAACCTCTCAGTTAAGTTATTAGAAATATTTCCTGAGTTAAGGAGTGGAGATCTGGTCCATGAAGAGAAGTGTAGTGCGCATTCAAAGTAATTGTGAGTAATTATATTTAAGTATGTATTTTAAAATCAAATATATTCTATTAAAACTAGTAGCGCTTGCACATATATAAAGGGGAGCGTCTGCTTCTTAAACTTAGAAAGTGTTCTGAGTGGTGTTAAAGTTATGTTTTTATCATTTAATGTATTTAATGGTGTGATGTTCGCTGTTTCGATAAAAGATTATATAACCAGTATTTACCTCTCCAGTCTTGTTGGGAAACCGGATCACGGCAGATGTTAACTTTTAATTAAGACCATATGAATTATTTGCTTATGTTTAGACAAGAACTGTGTAAATGGAAATATTTTCGGACAGATAATTCCGAGCAGCTTGTCCGGGAGGATTCCAGTTAGTGTATGTTGAGGAGCAGCTGCCCAAGTTGAGGGAGGCTGAGCTGGATCTCTCTCGGGAGGTACCCAGAACCAGTCGTCCTCCGAGGATGCTGCTTCTCAGCATCACGTTCTGCAGTTATTCAGTTGTATTATTCACCTATAACAGATGTCCAGTGGCCGAAATGGCCTAAATGAGTTTACAACACAGTACGAGAGATGCCTTAGGTACACGATGAAGGGGAACTGTGGTACCACAGATGCAAACTTACACATCAGCAGACCGTGAAACGATGGTATTTTATAGCTCAGGTTTGTGATGAAAGTTTCCTACAAGCAAAGATGATCTTCCGCAAGGTGAATGGATGTTAATAACGATGCCTGCTTTAAGGAAATATTCTTTTTTTTTTTTTTTTCCGATGTCTGAAATGTTATCACTGCACCACGAATTCCATGGTCGGGTAAAACAGTTCTTTTTGAGTATTTAAAAGAATAAGCAAAAAAAAAACCAAACACAAAACCCTACCGTGTTGGCGGATGGCCACGAAGAATTGGAGTCGCCTTTGAAGTGAAGCCGAAGGTGTGGTAGTTTGGGGTTAAAGATGCATTAAGCGTTAAAACACTAGGATTTGGGTTTATTGGGAGTGAGGCAGGGCCAGTGGCAGTGCCAGCCTCCCCGTCCCCATCGCTCCCCGCCGGGGCTGCTCACGGCTTCACCCCGGGGATCCGCTGGTACCAAAATGATGCCCTTGCCTGACTTTCCTACCTAACAATGAGAAAAAAAACAAACGTAATAAAAATTCCTAGTTTTAATCTCGGCTGTGCTTCAACTTAAGCACAAGAGTTTTTATTTATGCTTTAATGGCTTCTTTTAATTCTTTTCTCATTTTTGTTTTTTTTTGTCTGTTTTTTTTTTGTGTTGTGTGTTTGTTGTTTTTTTTTTTGTTTGTTTGTTTGTTTTGTGTTTTTTTTTTTTTTTCCTTTCTTCCTAAGGGGTACCTGACAATGACGAGCAGTTTGTGCCAGACTATCAGGCTGAAAGTTGTAAGTATAGTCCAAATCATCACTTTCCTTCAAAATGACGTGCTTGTATATTTATATTTGGCTGTCGGTATTTGTTATTTATTGTGTCATCCACGGTCATGTGACAGCTCCTTTCGCCCCGTTGGTGACATCAGCACCATCAGTAGATAAAGCCAGTGGCCAGAAGAAGTTGTTGGGGCTGAAGGTGTCACCTTTAGCAGGTGTTGGGGGGGTGTCCTCTCCTGCAATTCCCATGCCCCCCCCCTCCTCCCCAGCCTCAGAGAAGGAAGGAAGGAAGGAAAAACCCAGTTTGTGGAGGTGTGGGGAGTTTCTGTGTCCGAGGAGTGGGCAGAGGAGCGTGTTGAGTTGGTGTGGATCAGATGGTGTGGGATGGAGGGCGGCACCTCCGCTGAGCAGAAATGGGGCTCCTCGGTCCTCCTTTTGCGCGTAAACAAATAGATAAAATTCTCCACGTAATAAATCAAATGCAGCCACTTGCTGAAGCTTTTTTAAGTCCTCTTAGCACGTGGCATTTAGTTGCTCAGACAAAATTTCCCTTTGAATGGCGGGAGTCAGGTTAAGCTGGATGCTTTGCTTTGCTTGCTACTTTACTTAACATGTGCCCAAACTCACTGTTTTTTTTTTAAGCCTGTACCCCTCAAATCTTGCATTTACCTGCTGAAGCGCTACTGTTGTGTTAAATGCTGGCTCCCCTTGGCTGTGTCTGATGTTCTGGGTGGTTGCAAGGGCGTAGTAGAGAAATGGCATGAAAAATGTTATTTGACTAAAATCACGGAGTTCTTGGAGCATCTTTGTGCATCTTTCTTCTTCATGGTGAGGCTTCTCTCCATCGTCAGAGGTCTCTTCTGAGCAGTGCCTGCCGATCGCGGCAGAGCGCACGGTGGCTTTTCCGTTTTGCTAAATAACTTAAGTAATTTATCCTCTCAGAGTGAATTACTGCAGCTCACTAAACCAGATAGCTGTTAAATACAGCATTCACCTACTGAAATGTTAGGATTAAAATTAGAGAGATTAGAAAGAATTGCATTAAAATAGTCTTTAACGCAAAAAAAAACCAAATTTAGACTTGGTGAGTTTTCTTATAAATCTTTTAGAGGATTTTTTCCAGTTATTTAGAAACTGTGTTAAGAATTTATTAGGAGTATTCATAACAGCATTTTCTGGGTAAAAAAGGAAAAAAAAAAAGATTTTTTTTTTCATTCCTGGATGTATAACTGCACAGCAACAATTTATTTCAGTTTTACTTTAGAAGTTCCTGTACATATTCCAATCAACAATCACGGTCTTTAAACTTTTCAAGTTGTCCTTTGTAACAGTTTGGGTTTTTTTTTTTTCACTTCTGGCTTCAAAGACTTTTTTTTTTTGGATATGTTAAATTATACTATGAAAACCAAAGCTATTCTGTTAGTTGAAATTCAGATACGTTATCCTACATACGGCGCTGCGTCCAAATATAGTCATGTATGCATACGTCCTTTGTGTAAGAGTACAAAGTTCACTTAGGGCTTCTATTAACCCACAATTATCGTTACACAACAAGTCAATGATTCTTGGAAAATAATTTGTGAACTGTGAATGAAAAGCTCCATTGAAGCTGGTCGCTGCTTCTGGTGATAAAGAAATTCTCCAAATATGGCTATTTTATTAATGCTGTTGTATTTCAAAGTTCCTTAGCCACAGCTTACACAGTATTATCAAAGGGACATTTATTTCTTCATTTCAGTTGGTTTCTTTATCTTAAGTAAAGGTCAGGAGAGCTTCCTGGAGAGTTACTCTGGCAAAGGTTATGGAGTTTCAGACATAGGCTTGGATATAATGTATGTAGCTGTGGGCTCTGTGAAACGGGAGCGGAGATCAACATAACCAAAGCCGTGGGGAAATTACTGCTGCACAAGCAGCACAATTGTGGCTGTTTTCTCTAGGATCCAAACCTGCCTTCAAACTCTATTATAATGACTTACTATATATAATCTATAGGTCTGTACAGTACTCACCCTGTTACTGGCAGGAGCACTTGGTGCTTTTTTTTTTGTTTTTAAAATAATATTCTGATTTATTTTTTTTTTAAAGATGGGAGAGGTTGGGCAAACTTTCATAGGTTCAGTGTTTAGTACCCTTAATTGAGTTCAAAAATGGCCAAGGAAAGAAGCGTAAAGCAGATTTGTGGTCTTGAGTGGGAACTTGTAAGGCTGAAAGGGGTGGTGAGAAACTTGGGTACCAGCAGCGGGGCTGGAAAGCTCTGGTTCAGGCTTTCTTGCCTCCAAATCATCAAATCGGTCAACTCTTGAAGCAAAGATGTGGAAGGTGGCAGAGGGACCGATACTGCCAAGATCAAGTGCTGTGGGTCTTGTGTTTCTTTTCTGTAATAATGATTTTAACGAGTAAAACTGCAGTGGTATTAGTAACTAAGGGAAACATTTAGTTTAGATTAGATATACAGTCCACTTCATCCACGTAGGGATTTAACTTCAAAGCTAGCTTGGGACCATGAATGTTTCAATTATGAGTTGCTATTAAACTTCAATCAGTTTTCAAAAAGCAAACATTATATATATATATTTATAGTTAGGCGTGGGCTTTAGATATTATGAGTGAGATCAACAACTAGCATAACTTCATGCGATATTATTGACGTTACTGCAATTACGCATATTTCTACAAGCTCAGGATCCAGCATGTCAGGCTTCCCTTTAATGCTTTAAACTTCACTTTACCTCTCAAAAGTTGACTTTCTTTTGGTACTCCATTATGTCTTCCAGAAAGAGGTCCTTCCTACCATAATAATCTTAGAAATGTCTGCACTTCCAAACCTTTCCTTTTTTTTTGGTCACAGCATCCAAAGCCCCATCTTGTATTTACTTTCTATTAATTTTTTTAAAAAACTTTGAATACCTATGACAAGAAACCTTTTTTTGTAGTTCAACTCGGAGTGAGCAGAATAAGGAATAGATAACAACTAGCCTGTTTGGATGAAATTTGAAAAACAAATAGCAGTTTGGTTTCTCATAACCTGCTTTTCTGCAATGACTGAGCTTTTTGAGTTCTTCTTTTTTTCGGTCACAGCATCCAAAGCCCCATCTTGCATTTACTTTCTATTAATTTTTTTTAAAACTTTGAATACCTATCACAAGAAACCTTTTTTTGTAGTTCAACTCAGAGTGAGCAGAATAAGGAGTAGATAACAAAAGATAGATAATGAAATTTGAAAAACAAATTGCTGTTTGGTTTCTCATAACCTGTTTTCTGCAATGACTGAGCTTTTTGAGTTCTAAGGGAGAAAAAGGTGTATTGGAAAGAATTTTTTTTTTTTTTTGGCTTGCAATTAAACTGGAAAAATATCACAGTTACATATTGAATAGTGTAATTTTCTTACTCTTCTCACTTTCATTCTTACAAGAAACAAAAATTCCACAAAAAGGAGGATTGGTCACTTTTACAGGTGTTTACTTGGAAGCCTTGTGTCGGGCAGGTTGGTTTTGCCCCGTTCTGAATCTGCTTCTATCCTTCAGCTAACCTGTTTGCTGTGTATCCAAGTTACTCTTCTTTTAGCAATTACGTGACAAGTTGTATAAAGCAAAAATGCAAAATCTCTTTTTCCAAAGAGGTGAATGCTTGTTGGTTTTGTTTTGTTGGTTTCTTTTTTAAAATCAGCATTCTGTATGTGACACTTTTTCTTTTTTCCAAATTCTTACCTGATTCATAAGGCTTAGTTAAGCTGTTTTTCTGTATTTACAAAGTCAGTATTCATGTGTGGAGAAGGGTGACCTGTGTTAACTTCCTCAGATAAGGTTTCCTATTGTTTCGAGTCCATTTTCATATACTGAGGAGGAGCCAGATCCTGAACTGGTCGTAATCAGTGGCCAGGCTTTCAGATATTGTAGAACGACGAGGACTTTCCCATCCAGGTGTGTATTGGAAAGAATGTTTTTTTTTTTTTGGCTTGCAATTAAACTGGAAAAATATCACAGTTACATATTGAATAGTGTAATTTTCTTACTCTTCTCACTTTCATTCTTACAAGAAACAAAAATTCCACAAAAAGGAGGATTGGTCACTTTTACAGGTGTTTACTTGGAAGCCTTGTGTCGGGCAGGTTGGTTTTGCCCCGTTCTGAATCTGCTTCTATCCTTCAGCTAACCTGTTTGCTGTGTATCCAAGTTACTCTTCTTTTAGCAATTACGTGACAAGTTGTATAAAGCAAAAATGCAAAATCTCTTTTTCCAAAGAGGTGAATGCTTGTTGGTTTTGTTTTGTTGGTTTCTTTTTTAAAATCAGCATTCTGTATGTGACACTTTTTCTTTTTTCCAAATTCTTACCTGATTCATAAGGCTTAGTTAAGCTGTTTTTCTGTCCTTACAAAGTCAGTTATTCACGTGTGGAGAAGGGTGACCTGTGTTAACTTCCTCAGATAAGGTTTCCTATTGTTTCGAGTCCATTTTCATATACTTCAGCATTTTGTATGTGACACTTTTTTTTTTCCCCCCAAATTCTTACCTAATTCATAAGGCTTAGTTAAGCTGTTTTTCTGTATTTACAAAGTCAGTATTCATGTGTGGAGAAGGGTGACCTGTGTTAACTTCCTCAGATAAGGTTTCCTATTGTTTCGAGTCCATTTTCATATACTGAGGAGGAGCCAGATCCTGAACTGGTCGTAATCAGTGGCCAGGCTTTCAGATATTGTAGAACGACGAGGACTTTCCCATCCAGGAGTCAAAATGAATAGAGTGCTCAAGTTTGCTCGAAGTCAATAGCTGTTGAGGTGAAGATTGCTTGCTCCCATTGTTTGGATGGTTTCTATGACAGACACAAGAGGAAGTAGGTAGGATTTGCTGATGTTTAAAAGGATGTAGTTGGCAGAGAAAACTTGGTCTTGTCAACAATACACTGATTTGTAATTCGACCTTGGTACAACTGGTTATAAATGGGGATTACCCCGCACCAAACCAGATTGCCTAGTGTCTTAATAGCATAATTGTGTTTTGTTTTGTTTTAAGAATATGTATTTACATTGGTCTGTTATTCTAGAGTTTGTTTTTTTTTTCTTCATCTTTCTTCTTTCGCCCAAAAATGTAGGTTACTCGTTTAAAATTCATGATAAACTCTTAGCTTTTTACTTTTTATTTGATACTGAATTTCTGCTAATGTGGGTTTGTGCTGTGCTTCACCTTTTTGGTCGTTTTCCATCCTCTTTCATTTTCTTCCTGTATTGTTTCCCTGACCGTCACAGCCTTAACTTAACACTGCCAAGGGGTAAATGTTAATGTTAGACCACAGCTGTTGACAGTAAATGGGAAGGGCTGGCTGTAAAATCCCTGCTCCTCCATGTCTGATTAAACTTTAAGAGAGGAAAAATACTTTTTTAGTAGTGATTTTTGTCGCTGATCTTTCATGACCTTTATTCTTTCTCTTACCTCTGTCTTTTTTTTCTTTTCTTTTTTTTTTTTACCTCCAGGTTTAGCAAAGGAGCTCTTTCAATGTAGATGCCAGGAGCCTTAAATTATTCAGGGATGTGCTTTTTAGATGCTCTGGCTTGCAATCTTTAAAAGCCTGTTAAAGAGAGATTCTTTACATAGGCTTCAGGTAGCTGTATTCTTCTGTCATTTTAACTAATGGCTTAGGATATTCCAAATGCAGTCTAAATGAGGAAAAGCTTTAGTATTTATTTACATGTTTGCAGTATACAAAATCATGATTTTTTTTTTTTTTGCACTATCAGGTGAAAAATGTTCAGTTTGTTTTATTTTCTTCTTTCTGTGTCTTAAATTTCAAAAGCGAATTTTAGAACTAGGAGCACACTTTCTGTTTGCTGCAGTGTAGCAAGAGCTGGTGAGCAGTCGGTAGAGCTTAATTTTCACTAATTTTAACACGTTTCGGAGAAAACCCTGGACACAATTAAAACAAAGCAGAAAACATCAGAAAAATATAAGTTTTGATGGGCCCTACTGAAGTTAAAAGGAGATCTGTTTACTGGGTTTATTTTTGTTTATGATGCAGAATAGTTTAATTTTGCAGCTTCTTGAAAAAAAAAAATTAGTGGACTGAAAAAAAAAGACAACTTCTTTTTCTTTTTTTTTTTTTTTTTAACGTGATGATTCACTGCGAAGGCAGCTGGTATTCACGTCTCGGTGGTGCACAATGTCCTAGAAATTGCAGTTGGTAGTGTTTTGGTGTTCTGTGCATGGCAAGTTGCACACACCAGCATGTTTTCAGGTTTGGGGGTTTTTTTTATTTAACAAATTCCTTCTTTTTTTTTGTTTTTAGAGCCTGTGTGGCTGGATTGACCTTGTCTTTAGGTGTAATGCAAGTCCGGCAAATACACCTACAAGGTGGTGCTGGTTATTCTTGGTGCCATTCCCTGGTGGGGCTTTCTGCTGCAGCTGTGTTTTGTTTCTTGCCACTTAGTCTTGAGGCTGCTTCCTTTTCCTAGGTCAGACTTTGTCAAATAGAGAGACATTTTTATGTCTTAGTCCGTGCCCAGCTGTGAGGGATCCTTTCTGAAGGGCTGTGAGAGTCGGGCGGCTCCGTGGCTTGTTCCTGCCCTTGGCTTTGCATGACCTTGGGCATGTTGCTTAACATCTTTGTTTCTGGGTTTGAAGTAGGTACAGCAATGCATGTATCATCCTGCTCTGAGATACACAGCTTTCTTAATGATCACTTCTCTAGACATCTCAAAAAGCATTTTACAAAGGGAGTCCAATGCAAGGGCTGTTGTAAGAGCTGGAGAGGTCAGACGGAGGAGTCGATGCTGACCACCTTATCTCCCTTCATAGTTGCCTTAGATAGCCTCACTTCTCTCATTGTGTCCCTGAGCGCTTGTTTCCTTTGTTTAAAGCAGGACTGAAACTGTTACCAGCTGGTAACTTTCCTTTTTTTTTTCTTCTTTTTTTTTTTTTTTATTTCTCATTCAAAAGAAATTAGGAATTGGTTGTGGGCTCGTTTTGTGGTTCATGGCTGGGCATTAGCCTGTGCTAATATGGATATTTTTTTTCTCCCTCTTCCTCAAGAGGATTTTTGGAAATATTGAAATGTGCCAAAGTCACGACCTTTTCCATAACTGCAAGGTTTAATTCTTGAAAAAGTTTTACCAAAGGCAGGCTGTCGACCGTAATGCCTTTAACTTGTGATTCTGATGGCAGAGAATTTGTGGGTTTGCTTTGATTTTAATGAGAAGTTTCTGTTTATTTTGCTTTTCTCCTTTTATTTTTATACTGAATTTCCAGCTTTGAAGGTTCTCCTGGACTGTGGTAGTGGCTCACAGACTGTGTAAGTGCAGATGGTGGCAATAGCACCGTGAAACAAATGACAGGACCCCATCGAGTGCGTAGCTTTTGATTTTTATTTTTATTTTTAAAACTTCTAAGGTGGAAGCTATTTCTTTCAGAGTTCCCATGGAGGAACCCAAGCAGCTGGACGGGGCTCTTCTTGTGGGGTTTTGTCCCCCTTCCCTGTCCCCTGCCCTTCCACTGCCGTGTCCCTGCTCACCCAAGCTGACTTGGTTTCCTTTCCTCGGAGCCCCATCCTTGTTTGCTGTTTTATTGCAGATTAAAGGCTTAGGTTGCATGTGGAGGTTATCAGCTAATGAATAAACTTCAGTCATCCTGTCCTGTGATAAATCTGTCTCGTAGATCAAAGATGGAGCGTGTAGACCTTTTTTTTCTTTCAAATGGTAATTTCTTAAGGCTGTCAGATCACTTCCTAAGTTCTGTTTACATAAAAACAAAAACATTAAACATATTTTATTCAAAACGTTGAATTTTCAGTTTTGAAAAAAAACTTCCATTTCCTCTCTGAGGAAGCCTCCCCTCCTCCTTTTCCCCATAAGGACTCGGTGAAGATCCCATCTGTGGAAATACAGGCGAGCCTCACACTGTAACTTGCAGTCACGGCAGTATTTTCTTAACACTGCAGTTATTTCTGTTGTAAAACAGATAGTTGTTTAGTTAATTTCATCAGGAGTATGTATATGTATTAGAGCATCTGTTGGGTTCCAGTTGTATTAAACAAAGTATGCAGAAATTTGTTTCAACTGCATTTTCACACAGAAACCAAACAAGGCAGATTGAAGGGTCTTTGTGATTCTATTTTGATACAAACCCGTTATTCTCCTTACGCTGCTTTCCGCACGGGTTTTTTTTGCAAAATGTGTTTTGTGTTCCAAGAGCAGCCGAAATAATGATTTGAAAATCCACGAGCTGGGAGATGACGTGAAACAAAGAGGCAGCCTGCAAGCCGAGTCCATCCACTTCCATTTATCTCATAGGTTTCTTTGGTTAAAATGATAACAGTCCGTATCATTTTTTTTTTCGTCTTTTTTCCTTCTGCTTCCTACCTCAGCAACTTAAACACAGAAGTCAGGCTCTCCCACAGACTGCCGTGGAGTTTTCCAAGGTGGGGGGAAAGAGAGGGAGGAGAGAGTGACAGTCCTCAAACCCTCAGTTAAGCCTTGGAAAGCTTGTCACCCTGTAAGCATGTGGGGAAAACAGCCCTTGTTTCAGGTTCTGTGTCTTTTTGGTTTGGTCCTGTGCATTTTGGTACGGGGAGGTCATTACAGTGGAGCCACGTATAAGCTGATAAATATGCATAAATAATGATATTTATTATTTTCTTTTTAGTTTTAGAAGTCAGTGTTTTTTTTTCTAGGAATGATCTAAACCTGGTCTAAACTGCTACATGGCAAACTGGTTGCTTTTTCAAGGCATGTCTTTTCCCTGAGAATGATTCTTTTCTTTTCACTTATTCTTCATGTTCTCCTTGTCTTTGATACATTGCTCCTACCCATTTCTGGATTATAGTTTGACCTTGATGAGGTGAATAGAGAAGTGAACTGTCTTGGTAAAGGATATCTTTATTCTTAACGTATCTATTTGTTCTGTAAGCTGAGGATTATGCATGTTAGAAGAGAGTGAATCATTAGCAACTTTATTTCAGGTTGTCTTTTTTCCCGTGGCTGTTTATGAACTTATTCAGCAAATGTGGTTGCCAGTAAGTTAATGTAGTGAAATATTTTTTAGCAGTGACATTTACTGCCAAGTCCTGCAGTCACCGAATAGGAAGGTTACTGACTGGCCAGGTTTTTGTCTTTAAATTTATATATTATGAGTCGTCATCAAGGACATCTGAAAAATTACATGTGCAGAAACGATTCCCAGTCTTGCTAATTTGATCCTCTTTGCTCAAATGTTGTTTCCTTTCTGCTTCTAATGTATACCTAAAAAAGATAAACAGTTTAATTTTCTTTAATACTCTGTCTTCATGCTGAAAGCGAGTCCAATGTTTCCTTATTAACCCATCCGTAAATAAAATTTCACATGACCGAAGCACTAACGTAAATGGAGACAAAAGAGACTTGGAAAAGTGTCAGTATTCACTGAAGACCAAAAGTTTCAAGCATTTGGGATTAGAATTTGGGAGTTGGATTTGTACAAGTGTGTGTGTATATACACAGTGTACACTCAGTGCGTGTATATATACGTATTCTGTATATACATGTCTGTATATATATATGCATACATGCATATAGGAAAAATACCTGCTGTGTAATTGTCAAGTATTACTGATTGCGTGCATCTGTAAAATAGTGATATAACTTAAGGAACAGCTGGGTTCAGAAGAAGTGTGCAGAGAGTGTATGGGTAGCGTATGTTCAGTGGGAGTCCCCTATACAGTAAGAACGCTTTAAGTACCTGCAGAAGCCTTAAATATCTGTGCTGAGAGCCAGAGCCTGGCTGCAGGTGGTCAAAATTCCACCCCGCTCCACAAAGAGCACTTTGCTAAGAATCTTTGAATAGGGGGCTACTTCTTTTTAAGTCCTGACTTGACGTTCCCAGAGGTAACCACTTCTGACAATGGCTTCTTTGTTTCCCTGTTGAATCAGTGATAAAACTTGGGAGCTGAATTTTATTGTTGACTTATTTCAATGGCCCGCACCTTTTCCAGTGGAGACTGTGGTTTTTGCAGTGGTTTCTGCTAGTGAACTGAAGATTTAGATTTCAGCCTCGCTTTACTGAACCACAAACTGGTTCGGTTGGAGTTGCCTTACTGGTGAGGATTTGTGAAAATTTAATGTTGAAGCATGAAGGATGCATGTATTTAGAGTGGTGACAGTCTCCTTCTTCCAACGAAGTAAACAAAAATCCCATTAGCTACCCTGAGTTAGTGTATACTTCTTTGATGAATGAATAGATCTTTTTATTGTTAAAGGCAAAATGAAATTAAAAATTGTCTTCTCAAAATGCAATTTTGTTCCTTTTAGTGCCCGGCATTGAGAGTTGCTAAAATAAAAACAAATTGTAAATAATCTTTTAAATTAGTTGTTTAATTCATGCTGGAGAGAGCTCACTGTCTAGTCCATGTCATTATTTATTGGCTTCCCTTCCTTTTGCATATTCTTGAGTAGATAGCTGACAGACAGGCGTGATTATCCTTAAGGATAATCTTTTATTATGATGCTCTTTTATTACGAGGATATTCCTGTTTTTACAGGGAAGCAAACTGAGACACTGGTTATGGATCTCTCAAGGTAGGCTCCTTAGACCGAGCTGCTTCAAACTAGAATCAACCTTCTGTTGATTCTAGTTTATATTATTCTGTTTATATTAAGAACAATAAATGGCAGAACCAGAGATTAAATCCAGTTTCTTTCACTTTCTGTCCAGCTGCAAGCAGAAGATCAGCAGCCTTCTCATCTATAGCTGGCTCTGGTCATGAATACATCAGAAAAGAACTGGGAAAAAAAAAAAAAAAGCCTAGGTTGATGTAACTTGAAACTTTTCCATAAGAGAGAGGAAAGAAGGCAGAATGCGATCCTGTTTGTTTTCTGCTGTGGGCAGGCTTTTCTAAATACCAAGTTGGCGATACCTTTAAAACAATAAATAGAAAAAATACAAAATCGTTACTTCTAGCAAAAATACTTGTTATAATTTGCAAAGTTTTCTTCATAATTCTGTTTCTACAAAACCTATTAAAATCCAGACACGAAACCCTCGAACTGCAGATTTGCCTGAAGTGGAAAGTCAGTGTGTGTGTAAAACGCTGGGATATTATGTCACTTGGATATTTTAGTAATGGAAGTTACGTAGTACTTAGCCATTACCTCTTACAATTAAAATTAAATTTTGGAAATTGCTGCAAATGGAAATCCTGTCCTCAGAAGAGCACACAGACCCTGATGTAGTGGCCAGCCCTTCTCTTTGCATTTCACTTTATTGATAATTCCCAGGTAGGAATACAATTTAAGTTTTCTCCCAGGCTTGGTTTTTACATTGAGACCTTCCTCTTTAGCTGGAGCTCTGAAGGTGGATGGCCTGGCCTTGCATCCTGCCTGTGGAGCCTCTTACCTTAGAAGTAATGGGAGGAACAAATCTCCTAGAGTTTTAACACCAAAAGCTAATGAAGATGAAGATCAACCCTCTTTCTCTGTGGGGTCCTGGAGGTTGCAGGTTCACTGTAGAGGGATTAAAGAGTCTTTAGATTTCCCCCCTCCCCAATCGTTTTTTGCTATCCACAGGTTTTAGACCAATTACTACAGATTGCAGCTGCTTTAATTTTTATTGAGTTACTGCTTCCTCCTCCAGAGAGCCCGAAGCCGGTGTTTATTTTGGGGGCAGGGGCAGAGGGAGAGCTCTTCCTCCTGCCTCACCTACTCTCCTCCGACATCAAAGCACCTCAGTTGGCTCCTCCTGGCTTAATCCTCCCTTTCCCCCTCCCACCAATCTTCTGCAAATTTCCTTGTATTCTTCTTCCCGGAGTTCTCCAGTGTCTGTGGCGTTTGTCAGCAGGTTAATTTTTGCCCTGGAGAGAGGTCCTTGCTGGGAGGCAGAGCCCCTCTGGCAGCGCTTTCCCCTCCACGGCCTGGAGAAGAGAAGGCTCCAGGGTGACCTTATAGCCCCTTCCAATATCTGAAGGGAGCTACAGGAGAGATGGGGAGGGACTCTTTGTCAGGGAGTGCAGCGACAGGACACGGGGGAACGGTTTTAAATCGGAAGAGGGGAGATTTAGATGAGGTACCAAAAAGAAATTCTTTGCTATGAGGGTGGTGAGACACTGGAACAGGTTGCCCAGAGAAGCTGTGGCTGCCCCATCCCTGGAGGGGTTCAAGGCCAGGCTGGATGGGGCTTGGAGCAACCTGGTCTGGTGGGAGGTGTCCCTGCCCAGGGCAGGGGGTTGGAACTCGATGATCTTTAAGGTCCCTTCCAACTCTAACCATTCTGTGATTGCTGCTTTGTGAGGCTGAGAAGCCGTGGCATTAACTGCAGCTCCCACTGGGTGAAAATACCTCCTAGACAATTCTTAACTAGAAGGTGAAATCTTTGGGGGGGTGGAGGAGAAGAGGGGTCAGCTAACCCAAACGGTGACAAGCCGGTCCTTCTCTTGGGGGTAGAAGAATAGAGACAGTCTTCAAATACTGTGTGGCCATTCAGCCGGCTTAGCAGCTGCCCAAATAGAGGGTCAGTTCATGCCAAAGGACCTGTAGTGTCCTAACAAGGTGTTTACTGACAGCCTCTTGAAAAGTTTGCCTTGGGAGTAGGTTGACTTTTATTGATATTTACTGAAAGCTTCCCTCCCTCCTTTCCCTCTCTGCTCCTCTAGCCAGGTGGCTCACCCTTTTGGGTGGGCTTTTTAATTTTTGCTGCGCTGAACATGCTCGCAGACCTTCAATTTTCAGCTGGCACGGTCCTTTATATGAGAAGCCAAGTGGCTACAAATACCTGAATTATCTCAGTGGTGCCTTCGGCACTTCTCGCAGCAGAAAGCTGCAGGTGTACCCTCAGTAACTCCAATGAACGTTTCAGAAATTGCAACTGCACAGACAAGCAAATGAGGGATATCTTGGACTAAAGACAGGGTTTTGTAGCGTTGAACCCATTATTAAGCTGTGTGGGTGCAACCACTGATATTGTGCCCCCTCTTCCACCCTGGCTGGGAACCCCTTCACCTCTCAGGAAGGCTGCATCCGTGGTGCCGGGGGGTGTCTTGGGTTAGCTGGGCAGAAGTATCAAAACTGGCAAAAATTTTTAGTGCCTTAGCACACAAGGTTTAGAAAAGCACGTCAGTTAAAGAAGGTCACTTGGTTTCCATTTGTGAAGAAGCATCCAGAAGAATTTCTTTGCTGAACAGGGAAAGGAGCATCATATTTAAGAGTGCTGTAGGAAAGTGGGACGTATCTGCATTATAATGATGATTTTGTTGGTCACTTTTCCCTGTGTACAGATGCCCCCATATAAACCAGCTTTATGGGTAGTGCTGCAACTTTGATGTGCTGTAGATAGAGTGAACCCATCTCTGTTGTCCCCTTCAACCTTTTTTTTTTGGCTTTTTCTGTTTTTCTTTACCTGTTCATAATAAATCCTGGATCATAGTAAAGATTGGGAAAAATTATGGTGGACGTATAGAAATAACATAATCTAGAGATGAACAGGTGACTCAATTTAAAATTTATTTTCATCAATACTTGTTTTTTGTCTTCTAGTCATTAATCTGTAGTGCTTTTTGCAAAAAAAAAGAAAAAGAAAAGAAAAAACCCTCTCTTACTCCCAAGCAAGCAAAAGTTATTTTAACAAACAATTCTTGTTAATACAGATGCATTACTGCAGATTTTAAGGTTCAGAATTTCCCAGTATTGGTTGTAGGAATCTAGTAGTAAACAGGAATAAATTCCTTCTTTCAGTGCAGTTCATCTTCACCTGCTTGCTACTTCTTCCTAATTCAAATTGAGAGTCAATATTTTTTTTCTTATACCATATCATCTTGAGAACAGTCCATGTAGACTTTGAGGACAAAATCCCACAATTTTGGGCTGCCTTTTATTCTCTTTCCCCTCCATCCCCCCCATCCCTTCTCACCCCCTGAGGATTTTAAAGACTATACTATTATGTAGCATTCGTGCAATGCAGTATTCAAGTAGACCGTTAATTGACATGCACAGTATTGTGTGCTTTAGGCTGGTAGAGAAAATAAGCAATTTGCTTCATTTTGCAGAGTGAGTTCTAACTGTTATTAAAGTGCATTTGTAGTTGCATATTTTCCAGTAAAGGTGACAGATTACTTCAAAGCTGGTATTTTCTTTTTGTTAAACAAGGTTCTCAAATAGATCCATCTTGCCCACGTATTCTATTCTTGCCAGTTGGCTTTGAAAGCTGGTGCTTGGGCTCATCGTTCAGAACTAGCTTCCAAAAAATGAGGTCCCATGCTGTTTCTATCTATTGAGCTGGTAGGGGCTGGAAGGATCTGATCCGAAGCCAAGGCGAAGACTGAATTGATGGAATCATATCTACCAGCCTTGCCAAGTGCTGCCCAGTCGTGAAGTTCCACTTTCTGGGAAAGAGCACCAAGACGAGGGGTGGCAGAGCATTTCCCGTGATACTGGCTATCCTCAGATTTCCTTCCCTGGACTTAGAGCCAGATCACCAGTAGGAAAGAACTAGTTTGGTTTTTGTTTTTTTTTTTTTTAATGCGTTTTTAGACGTTTAGATCTTGTTCCTCTCTTCTGCATGCTGCCTCCCTATTTTCTCCCCAGTTAGAGATAGGCATTTGAAGAGGAAAAAGCTTAGTGCTCTTTACTGTGATATTACACGTATTTTGACCGTATGTAATGTATCATTGCAGAGTATGCTTGCTTCCATTTGACTCGGTGTGGGCACACACAGCACCCAAACACACACAGGCAGACTCTGTTTCAGGTGAATGGTCACTTCAGTGGGGCTAGATGGAGGCCAGGTGTCTTTACAAGCCGAATTCTGCGTCTTAAGCAAGTTCTGGTTTTCTAGATGCAACCAGAAAATGGAGAATAATACCAAGATCATGCACTTCTTCAAAGAGTTACTTGATACGGTCGCTTAGATTCTTTTTTTTTTCCCTTGCTTTTCTAGGAGCTTTCTTTTGTGAGATAGTGAAAACTCAGGTCTCTTGTCTGTGTTCAGATTTTATATAAACTGCCAGGATAGTCTCTGAAACCACAGTGGTGATACACATCTGCGTGTCAGATATCCAATTTGTCACCGGCTTCTTCCAATATCTGGCAGAGAGCAGGACCTAAATGAAATCCAGTTGACTGGAGCTCAGCTACGATCTGATAGTGGCGACTTTGATAGATCAAATGGTTGAAGAACTTGGTTGGAGCCTGGGTAGATGTAATCTCTTCAGCCTCTTTTAAATCAGTCCACAGTCTTCAAGTCTCGCTCGTCTTGGCAGCTGTTGCAGCAGTCAGAAACAGGAGGGTTTTTTTGGGCATTGTCTAGGCAAGAGATTGCCTTGGTCATCCATGCTTGGGGTTACTTCTGCCTTCAGGTCTTGCAGCGGCCTGTATGTGTAGGCTTTAATTCAAAATGATTGGGAATAGTTTGGAAAGACTTGCCTGTCTTCCCGTCCTCCTGCCTCTCTTCATCTGTCACCTCTCCAGCATGGTGTTTTTATTTCAGTTTTTGTTGGGATACTAGGCTGTGTGCCATCTTCAGCTGCAGCAGCAGGAGTAACCTCCAGAGTTTGAAGGAATGGTCAGCTAGTCTAGTACCTGCTTTAGCTAATTCCTCCAGTGCATCCCAAAGATTACCGGTAAAATTTGTAATCTTACTGTATAGTGGAATGAAATGGGAAGAGCATACTGCTCCAGCATCCCATTGTCTTTAATCAGATGCTCATTAAATGGTTGTTGAAATTCAGAGTGCAGCTATTTACAGAGGTCTGCAGCTCAAATCAAAATGATGTAGAAATAAAGGATCAATAAATAGGGAACAATAGCCTTCTGCGTTCTGGAGGCTAAGTTAAATACACATTTTTGAAAACTCTTCAGAAAAGATCTATAAAGCCTGGCATTCCCACTTAAAAGGTCATGTAGAAAGTATTTAGTTTTGTAGCTCATTTCATCAGATATTCAGATACCTCTAGAATGTATGGTTTAAATGGTAAGTAACTGTTGCAGAAATAGAGCATTTCAGGCCTCATATGAACCCTCAGTGTTGTGTTTGGATTGTTTTTTTTAAATGTCTACTGATAAGAGCACCCAGGTCATTACTATCACCTGAGAAGCAACCAGCACTTTACCCTCCTTGATGAACCGTTCAATAAACCGTTCGTTTATTGAAAGTAGGATTTTTTTTTTACTATTGTTATTAAAATGCCTACCTGTTGTACTTGTAACGTAAATAATTTGTTTGAATCATCAGGTGAGTGCTGTTAAGTTATAGTGAGTGAGGAAAATTGCAAAAACACGAATTAGGGTCCCTGTCCTTAAGTGTATTTCAGTTTGCATTTTGATAGCAGTTTAGAAATGTTATCGCCTGTTTTGTCACAGACATAATTCACATCTTTCTTCAGGCACTGTAAACAAGAGAAATGGTTTAATGGCTCCATAAAAGGCACTCTGTGCTGATAGCTGAGATTAGACCCTTTAGTAATGGATTTTTGTGTGTTGGGGGAAGGGGAGGGCTTGGCAGAGGTAAATGTACTGGAAAAGAATCTTGGAGAGACTCTGAAGTGCCTGCTGCATTTCTGTGTGTATTGGGAGATAGATTTAAAGTGTGACAGTATTGGCTTTATCAGTTACAGGGGCCTTCTCTTCTTGCTTTTGAAATTTCACCAAGGACTAACTCGGGTCACCTCAGTCAGTCCAGCACCTGGAGCTGTAGGGGCAGTTACTTAAACGTTTTCACATCTTCATCTTGCTGTTAGGAAAATCCCCTCTATTCAAATGTGTTCAAGAAATCTCTCTAAACTTGCACTGGGTATTACCAGTTTTCGCCTCAGTCGGTCATAAAAATGAATGAATCTATTTATTAAATGAGGTTTAGAGGGTGATTTGAGAGCGTAAATGTGAAAAGCAGCTCAAAAACGTGCAGCAGAAATGTTCAGGGCATGACTTACCGTGACTTCCCCAGTTACTTCCTTTTCTCTGCAGGTACACAAAGTCCTCCAACTCAATACACAGGAATGTAGTATTACTTAGGAGACATCGGAGTTCACTAGCACAGGCAAGGTTGCTGCTGTCAGTTGATTTTTATACCATACAGTAAATGCTCTTGCCCTACAAGTGTTTTATAATAAGACGTCTTTTTCTCTTTGGTCAGTGGAGTCAAGATTGCCTGCCATTAGGCAGCGTCGTTGAATTACCAGTAATATTTCAGACCTTTTAAAAATACGTTTAAATCAATTCTTCTTCGGAAAATAAAACCAGATTTTATTTTGTGTGCTGGGCAGGAATCCGAAGTTTGACAATTAATGAAATAACTTTTTGCTTAAAGGATAAATGACTTGCAATTTCCCATAAAATATTCCTCATTTCTTCTTCATCTTGAATAATCAACTTTTGAATTGAAAAATATTTTAAACCTTTGCTTTTATATTTGATGCAATGCCTTTCTGGGGCTTTCTCAAAAGAAGGGATGCATTTCTATCTGCACAGAGGTGGCACGTTTCCTGTTTCTCAGGCTGGAAAGTATACAAATCAGTCTCCTCTGAGACAAACCCATTCCTCCTTTAATTTCGGAATTTTTAATAGAACTACTATTTGTTTGCATCTTGGAGTGCTATTATGAGCGAAATGTTTGGCCATTAGGATGTTGACGGATAGCAAAGGAGACCAGCACTTCAGAACCAGGGGTAGCAGGTTTCACCCTGTTTTTCCACGCGTTCTGTGCGAGTTGACTTCGGGGTGAAATTATGATGGTTTTGTATAAAACCCAGGGCTGTCCAACAGCGCGTTGTGTATCAAGCCCTCTTACTCTGCAGCTACAGATAGATATACTTACGCGCAGAAAATATGCATACAGTGATGCATTATACCTTAACCAGTTTGCCACAGATGGTAGCAGTCCTTCTGCTTGCCTTCTATCTGCGCCTTGGCTTGGGGGAGCTTCCAGACGGGGTCTGGATTGAGTCCCTTCCCATCCTGATAAACCTGACTTTCCCCAGTACTTGAGCCGAAGTGTTGAAGCCATCCGTCTAAATACACGTTGTAAGATTGTTTTGCCTTTCGAGTTCGGAGGTAGTTATCTTGTAAGTAATCACTCGGGATGAAATCTTGGCCCTTGGTCACTTCTTAATAAGATCGTTATTAAGGCAGAGTGCCCGTTACTTTAATAGGGTTGAGACTCCGTTCTGGGGGTTAAGTAAAATGAATTTGCCGTCAGGAAGAGAGAAGTGGTGAGAGGAGCTGGTTGTTTGAAATGTCAGTTTGTTAATTTGGCTGTGTTGGGAGCTTGGTACGCCGCACTAAAATTAGATTGTATAAATAAGCAACCTCGCTTCTCCTCAAAAGAAAACGGCTTGAAAACACAGCATAAAATCCAGCTTAGCAGAACGGTGTATGTTTAAAATCTGTTTTAATAGGTGCGCTATAAAATGAGTGTCACACTAAAATGAAGAGTTGCCGGGTGGAGGGTTTTGGTGATGATACTGTTTTGAATGCTTGAAATTTTAGTGTTGGAATAAGTCTGTCACCTTAAGCCAGGCTTAAGATGTGGTTTGAAAGGTCAAGAAAGCCTTCCCCCCACCCCAAAATGCAGTGAGTATTTTTCTTAGGCTGTCTTTTTTCCTTTTTGCCTCTAAAAGCCTACTCTTAAGGAGTTACAGCTAAAGCTTAGCCTGGTGACTGTGGCAGGGGACTGCCCGAGGAAGGCTTTAAATTTTACAGCTACATTATCTTTCTGGCCGTAGTTAAGATAAAGATCTAATATAAAATCACTTTGGACCCGTAATGCTTTCCCTAAATGAAATGAAGGCGTTAACCTACTTGATTTGATACACTTTACCCTAGCTTATAAAGCTGGGAGGAAGGTGAGGTAAACTTTAATTAAAACTACAGCACAGATGCCTTCTAGCACTGTGCCCTGTACCTCGCTAGGACTGTACAGTAAGCAAAATAAAACGTACCTCGCAGCCGAGGCAGCAGGCTGGAGCCGTGTTCAGCGAAAGTAATTTAATTAGTGTTGATCATGACTCCAGATGATGGTGATTTGATAAGGAATAATTTAGTACTTAACAGCCTTTTACATGCACCAACTCCATGTGGGAAGGTAAAAGCAAATTGCACAAAATGAATGTGCTGCTTTCACTTGTGCCTGTGCCAGTGAGCTGGAAAACTGCCTGTTAGCAGACGCTCGGGCTCTCGGTGATGAAATACCCAGCCAGTTCCCCGCGCAGGGCTGTGGTGTGGGAGTCTCTCTACTCCCCTTATTTAAAAATAAATAAGGGAAGTAATTCTTCATAACAGATTAACTCCGAGGAAGTAGCAAAGTTGAAAATGTAAAAATAAAAAATAAAACGGAGCGGCGTGCGGCCTGCATGCGAATAACGTGATACCGGCTTTAAAAAAGAGCCTTCTTGCCGTTGTCTTTTAATTCTCTGATTCAAGTCAAAAGAGGTGGCCTACCTCTGCACTGTCCCATCGTGTGCCTGAAATGCCTGGTGTGTGTTATCTGAGGAGAGTCAGCCCTAAAAGTTCAGCAGGAAAAACCCAAAACAAACTCTGGGTTTCAGCCTGCTTTGCCGTTATGGTGAAAAGCTGACCCGGCTGCATTTTCCTAGATTATTAGATTGGAGAATCTCGATTCAAGAAGGTCTGTAGGGGCTTCTATTCTAGTGCGAGTTCAGACAGTTTTATTCAGAGTTCTTTCCTTCTTGTGACATTTCTCCACTATTCATCTCTGTTTCTTGAGTTCCTGTGCTGTGCCGATGTGTTTGTGTACCTGCTTTACAGTCTGCTTTTCCTTTGTCATCTTTCCAGGTAATTGACTGTTACCCACCGAGTAGAATAGCTGGATGGTAGCAGTTTTGGAGACTATTTCTGTGAGCTTAGCGAAAATATGTGGCAAAATATATCTGCAGTGCTGTCTTGCAGATGTTGGAGCAGAGAGGCAGAGGTAGGACCTATCAGCTATAGGGTGCGAGAGGACCCCTTTCTGAGAGTTCTCTGAACTGGGGAAAACCCGTGGCCAGAACCTGGAATCCAGATCCTACAGAGACTTGTAAATCTGAGTTGACTGGTTGTGGTGCTCACTTCTTAGACAGCATTTCATTTACCTTCCCCTCCCCACCGAAACGCAGGTGCAGTGGTATCAGAAAATCTTTCCTAAGTTTGGGTGCAAGGGAAGGGGCAAGATGCTACTTGATGGTATATGATAACGGCCCGATTTAGTGCTGAGGTTCTCTAGCAGGGACTGCTGCACATAGGGAAATTTCCACGGAGGCACAAGTGTCTGTGTCAGGTGTGATGTTCAAACTACGGTGTTTGGTGACAACGTCAAAAGTCAGAGATAAAACTGATCTCCCAACTCTCCCAACCTTATAACCTCATTTTATTTAAAACTTGAGGGGGGTGTTTTCAAGCTGTTACATACCTGTCTTTTAGTCCTTTGTCCTCCCAGCATCTTACTTTAGCTTGGTCTGTGTCAGATGAACTTTGAATTTTGTTCTGCTTTAATTTTGGTTAAGGCTGGGTATGAAATAAGGAAAGCTGACTGGCTTAAACTAATGTGCTGGTTAACCTTGTCTTTACCTTTGGCCTTTTTCTTAATCCAGACCAACTTGTGCTTCTAATTAATGCTGCATTTCTGCCACGCTCCCTCTGTTCTTTTTAACTTTTAAAAAAATAGGAGTTTTTTTTTTTCTTAGTGTGTGTCTCTATCACATTTACTGTTGACTTTGCTGAGGCCAGGATTTTATCTTGCTTATTTTTGAGAAAAAAATCACTGAAGCCATTTCTTGTGTATTTTTTTCAGACTTTACTTGTAACTAAAGGCACATGTAGTCATCCAGTTTCATAAGTTTCACTGCAAATATTCATGCATTCTGTGGGACAAAAAGAATACTGATCGTATCCTTGAGGCTGATATATGAGAAATTTATTTTGGTGTCGTTTGTGTGGCACTTTTTGAATTGAACTACTATTGCATTTATAGCTAAAAGCTACCTCACTAATACTACTTAGAAACATTTGGTGCCTGGGAAGTATTTTGCCTCTGACAACATTTACAGTAGTTAAGCCAAATATAAGTGGGCTGTTATTTTCCTGCTAATGAGATGGGATCCTGGCCATCATTCTATTAAACAATAAAAGTGCTAATAGCCAATGCGAAGGATTTCTGGTGTCTTATTTTTCAGTTGACACCCAAAGAAATATTTGAGATGTTTATTTCCTATATTGTTTTTAGTATTACAATGGTTTAATTAATCGTGTGTTTAATTAGCAGTGTCTAGCTTACCTGAGAAGGCTTATTGTTAATATTGTACTTGGGTTTTAATTACATTTTCTTTCTCTTTCCAGTGGCTTTTCATGGTCTCCCTGTGAAAATCAAGAAGGAACCCCATAGCCCATGTTCAGAACTTGGCTCCGCTTGCAGTCAAGAGCAACCATTCAAGTTCAGTTATGGGGAAAAGTGCCTGTACAATGTCAGGTAAAGCAATCAGGAGCCCCTTTGCAGTGAGAACTGCTGATTTAAATGAGGACTGACTAAAGAGTAATAAAACCATAATAGAGATCTTATAAAAGTTACCTCTTCAGCAGATAACAGACTGATGAGATAATGCATTTAGCTGATGAACACTGATGGAGTTGTTTACAGTTGTATCAAACACTTACATAACCATTTTAAAGCAGCATTTTTCATCAAAATGCATATTCTCCATTCCTTCTCCAATGGGAGATAGCCAGAGTTTAAAAACCCAGGGTGCAAGCGTGAAATAGAAGAGAGGAGTGTCTCTTTTTTTCTGCGAGTTGTGTTGAAAGTACTTTCAAAATGCATTACACACATTAGGAAAGAGAGATCTGTGTAACAGCCCAGAGATTGGCAGGTCTGAGCAACACATTAGGTATTTGACAAGTTTTGCAGATGTTGAATGTGTGTGTATTCATGGGTGATTACAATTTAAAATAGTATTTCATTAGGCTCTGCATCTTTGTTTGCTGTTCGAAAGCACGTTCTCTTCTTTTATAGGGGTAGATAATAAAAGATTTATTTGTCTGTGGGTGGTGGAGAGGCTTGATCCCTCTGCCTTCTTAATTGACTTTCTTTTGGTTTGCACTTACGTGTCACTCCTTCCTTCAGTGTCAGCAGTGAAGGTTTTCTTATTGACATTTCAGTCTATTTTAGAATCTTTCATCCAGCTTGTGAGTTTTTATTCTCATTAATGTACTACCAAAACTGCTAGCACTTAAAGCATATACATTTAACTTTTTGGGTAAGAGAAGGGGAAAAAAAAAATGGAAAAAAGTCTGGTACCTTTGCCAGTCGTAGAGGAGCGATTTTGATTTTAAAAATCAAAAGCATACATTGATGGATGCTGACAGGAGAGTGTGCAAGTTCATGCTTACTATCTGCCTCATGTCTGCATTTTTCCTGGTTAGGAAGAGAGATGATCAAAGTGTGCTCAAGTCCTTTCCCAATTTCGGACACCTTTGAAAATAGCCTCTATATATTTGCAGGACCAGCACTTTATTTCTGAGAGAGAGGGGGAAAAAAAAAAACCCAACCTGTCAGGAGAGGCTGCTGACATCCTAGTGTGGGTAGCTAAGCCAACACACCATTGTTTTTCTGGGTCAGATCCCTTCCCTCTAGCTGTATTGTTTTACTGTCTCTTTTTGTGATTTGTGCAAGCTCTAAAAGAGTCTTGACAGGCATTGCCGGCTCTTTGTGCTCTAGTCCAGGTGCTTCTACTTTTATGTATTTTGTATATCTCCTGTTAGAATGTCACTGTAAGACCGAATCCTTTAAAAATGCATTTCTCTGCCACGGAGAAGAAAATGCTGTGTTGAACCACTTGCCTCTAACGTGATTTTTTTTTTTTTTCTGTGCTCTTCTCAATGTAAAGTAGAGAATTCCTTTGCCCCAAACTGGTTAATAAGGTAACTAGAATAAAAACCTTAGAAATGTGACACTTGGAGGTTTTTTTTTTTTCTTCTGGATATAGATGCTACTTTTTGTTTTCTTTTTTTTTTTTTTCCAGAGAAAATAACCTCCTTTCCCCTTGTCTTACTGATAGTGCCTATGATCAGAAGCCACAAGTGGGAATGAGGCCCTCCAACCCACCGACACCATCCAGCACTCCCGTGTCACCGCTGCACCATGCCTCCCCAAACTCAGCTCAGACTCCGAAACCTGACCGGGTTTTCCCTACCCACCTCCCTCCATCCCAGTCCATTCAAGACAACAGCTTCCCTATGGACCACAGGTAAAACCAGAAACCACGCGAGGGACCCACACAGGAGGCATTTCAGGCCGGGAGGGAAAAATGCATTTCTCTGCCACGGAGAAGAAAATGCTGTGTTGAACCACTTGCCTCTAACGTGATTTTTTTTTTTTTTCTGTGCTCTTCTCAATGTAAAGTAGAGAATTCCTTTGCCCCAAACTGGTTAATAAGGTAACTAGAATAAAAACCTTAGAAATGTGACACTTGGAGGTTTTTTTTTTTTCTTCTGGATATAGATGCTACTTTTTGTTATCTTTTTTTTTTTTTTCCAGAGAAAATAACCTCCTTTCCCCTTGTCTTACTGATAGTGCCTATGATCAGAAGCCACAAGTGGGAATGAGGCCCTCCAACCCACCGACACCATCCAGCACTCCCGTGTCACCGCTGCACCATGCCTCCCCAAACTCAGCTCAGACTCCGAAACCTGACCGGGTTTTCCCTACCCACCTCCCTCCATCCCAGTCCATTCAAGACAACAGCTTCCCTATGGACCACAGGTAAAAACACAAACCATGCGAGGGACCCACACAGGAGGCATTTCAGGCCGCGAGGGCCACAGGAGGCCCTCTTACATAGGGTTAGCGCTGGCTCCCTGCCCACAACTGGTCCTTTTTGGGTTGGGGGACCAAGGTGAAAGCCAGCAAGGTTCAGAGTGTCAGAAATATGTGTGTTTTAGGAAGGGCTGGCACCTGGCTTGATGGGGTCTTCAGTAGGAGTTCATATTGACAGCAGCAGGGTTTTAATGACCTGCTGCTTCTCGCTTGTGAGGGTGACTGTAGGGTGCTAGATAATCTCATCTCGGCTCCCTTTCCCACGAAAGGTTGGTCCAGATGGTCTTTCGAGGTCCCTTCCAACCTGGGCTGTTCTGTGATTCACTTGAGGCTAATAAGCCCTATGAGGTAATGAAGTCACTGGCAGGCATGATCCTGGCTATAAATATCTGGCCTCTCACTAAGCAATTCACCTATCTAAGAGATAAGTAGCCAGGCTACGGTGTTACTGCTTCAGAATATTCTTTGGAAGGGTGAATCATTTTTCCAGCCCCTTTTTGAAATAGAGCATTTCAAACAAACTAAGATGCCAACATAAACTGTGCTTAAATAACATTAGTCTGAGTAAAAGCCACAAGAGCTAGAAACTAGAATTAAAGCTTAAAGCTTAAACTGTCCTTAACTCACCCTGTTTTGTTTTGATATGTTAGAAATCCCCAGACAACTGCCTGTCTTTCTTAGCTCAGTTTTGCAACAGATATGCTCAGTGGACTTCCCTTTTTTTTTTTTTTTTTTGAGACTGAGCACTTGTTTGTGGAATTCTATTTCTCCTAACCTTTATTGCATCAACCTGTTTTTGTCTGCTGTGTTGTGGTGATTGCTCTGAGCATTTAAAATTTCAGCCGTGTATAAAGAGATAGAGATGTTTAGAAGCTCCACTTGGTGCTTAAACATTAGCAGATTGAGAAGCACCTGAAAAGAAAAATCAGAGTTGTTGGGAGGGCGATTTGCCTGCGTCTGCTCTAATAAGGGCTGTTATCTCTGGGGATTTGCACAGATCACTTCCGAGGGGGGTTGCTAAGGTTTATGTTGCTGGTTTGTGCAGCTCTGCTGAGATAGTTCGAAATATCACTCCAGGTTCTCTACAAGCCCTCCTGGTGGGGAGGAAACACTGACTTGGCCCCTTCAGCTGCCATAGTCACCGTCTTTTTCTCCCTCTGTGGACTGTGGTCTAACCACGCAGGCCCCCAGTGAAGACAAGCGGCGGTTTTGATTACAGGATGGTGGATAAATGTGTTTCTGTGTGTGCACCAAAGTCAAGTTGTCAGGAGACTGCAGTCTCTAGAAGCTAAATGGCTTCTGTGCAGAGAGCGGTAATAAGATTTTTCAGATGAAAAAATCTTTTGTTTTAGAGCAACTCGTAAAGAGAGTACTGATGCTCTCTGTCAGCCTTAATTTGAGTATTTCTAGAGGTTTGCATACACCTTAATATAGTTTCCTATACCCACAACACTTGCTCTGCAGAAGCTTTGTAGGATCTTTACATGTGTCCTCTCCCCATCTTTGATACTCATATTCTTTGGGGCATTTTGCACTAATGCTTCCCTTCCCTGAAAGAACATTATGTGTTCTAGTGAAGTCCAAAATAGCTGACTCAGGCCAAAATAATGTCATTTTTCTCCTTTTTTAAAGAAAGGTACAATTGTAGTGGAAGATATTTTTCCCCATTTCTTATTTATTTTGAATCTTCTCACTTCCATATGATTGAAGCAAGTATGTACTTCATATTCTTGTGAAATTAAAATCTTCCTGATTTATAAGGTGATACGCTGCTACAGTCAGTGTATTCAGAAAATGTTATTTAAACAAGTGACCTATGGAGGCGAGTTCATATATGAATCTATAACTGAAGGCATATTTCTTTGGAACGTGCCTTGGTGGTATAAGATAGCGTTAATATCTAGAACCTACAGCCCATACATCTTTATACAGGGCATGAATATACGAACGATAAGTGGTCCTAACAAGTACCAACAGGAATCAAATCCACTTGTATAAACAAATGGCTTGATTCCATACAAAGCTTCCAGTACAACAAGTATTATTAACTTCCTTTGAGGCTTTGTGAGTGAGCCTGTTTCTTATTTTAACTTCAAGTTGCAATTTTCTGATTCACTCCTTGACAGTTCTTAATGATAATTTCTGCTTCTTTTTTTGGCTAATGAAAAAAGGAAAAGAGGGAAATGAATGCAGTGCCAGTCAGCCTAACTGTTTCATAATACATTTGAGTTTCTAAGTTTATTTTCTGCAGGTGTAGGTGGAATTGCAAAACCCAGTGTTACAGTGCAGTCCTCTTTCTACTGCAAAATATAATATTTACAGCAGCATTAAAAACAATTTGTTTTTTTTTCTCCACTGCTACATTGTAACAGTTTTTATCTCTGTAGCTCCTGCAGTATTTGTAATTAAGCTATGTCAGTAAATATTTGTCAGACCAAGTTCACAGCAGTGTTATGACAGACGTTATTGGAGTTTAAATTGTTTCAGAAACACGTACTACCTACGAGTTGGTAGTCAGGGATTGTGTTGTCTGTGCCATCAAAGTCCTGTGTTTCTCCTCACTCACCCAGTCTTCTCCAAGAGGATGTCTGCTTTGGCTTTCATCAACCAAAGGCAGTTCAGACCCAAAGGACAGAAGGCTGAAGAATGATTAATTCTTTATCTTTTTTTTTTTTTTTAACGTGACAGTGAGAAACTTGCAGAGAAAGGCGTAGGTTTCTTCTTCTTTTTTTTTTTTTTATTTTATTTAAGTGTGTCTTGTTCATGCTGAGTGATAACAGGACTGGTAAGCAGTTTGTTGCAAGACCATTGCATCTGTTGTGGATTAGTGCAGACACAGTATTGCTACAGTGGTGGTTACCACGACTGTGGGGATCTGCAGGAGATGACAGGAAGACTTTGTGCAGCTCATGGGGAAGTAGCATCCTCCTCTGTGCTTCTGAACCCACAGATATCCAAGTTAATTGCATTCAGGGCTTTTGGTTCAGGGAGGTAACATTTTGTGAAAGAAACAACAAGCACAGGTTGTTGTGTAGTGTTACATGGAAATGAAGTTAATTTAAAACTGGATTCTCAGATTTTAATGCCTAGTGAAGTGCATTTGGGAGTAGTGAATGGCAGCGTGGCTGAATTCACTGATGAGTATGGCTGCATATCGATGACTTCTTTCACGTAGAGATGACCAAGGGACCAAGTTAAGGCATGAGGGGAATTCTTAGGCGTTGCTCCTCTTAGCAAAAAGTTGTACCCTCTCCCATTTTTGGGAGTGCTTACGTTCCCTTCCCGTCAGAGCTGGAATGCAGTGGCAGCCTTGCAGGTAGATCTCCCACAGCATCATCCCCGAGAGGACAGAACGGTGGACTTCTAACCTGGAATCATTCCAGATGACACCGCAGACAATACTCTCTATTTGAAATGTTTGTGTTTGTTGTGGTCAGAGTGGTTTCCGTGTAACAGTGACAATGTTAAGAGTAAATTAGAGTACCAGCAATCTGTTGCTAATTCTCATGAAGGAACGGAGAGCTCTACCTAAGCCTCCTTCATGTTACAGTGGTAGGATGCCAGGCTTTCTGCTGGTTTGAAGCTGGTGTGTTTCCTGTTGGCCTCTTCTGTTGAGAGAAGGTACTGAAAGCAAAGAGGATGCTGGTGGGGATGGGCCTTAGAGGTGGGATTAATACGTAGGGTTTTTTTTGTTGTTTGTTTCTCTGCTTGTTACTGTTCTACAACGCAAGGGATCCTGATGGGACCACTTGGCGTTCTCATAAGCCAAATGTTTGCTACTGAGAAAGTGATACCAGCTACTAATTACGACCTGTGAAGATCTCTGGGAAATGGAATGTAGCTCGAGTCTCTTACGTGACCTCTCTACCTTGTGTCCTAGATTTCGCCGCCAGCTCTCTGAACCTTGCAATTCTTTCCCACCTTTGCCTGCGATGCCAAGGGAAGGACGTCCCATATATCAGCGCCAGATGTCCGAGCCAAACATCCCCTTCCCGCCTCAAGGTTTTAAGCAGGAGTACCACGATCCAGTTTATGAACACAACGCTATGGTTGGCAGCGCAGCCAGTCAAAATTTCCCCCCTCCTTTGATGATCAAACAGGAACCTAGAGATTTTGCATATGATTCAGGTAGGTGAGACTCTCCTTTACTTCTGCGTAGTAAATAAATATGAGTCCAAGCTAGTTCTATTGATATTTTGATCGTATGAATTGAAACTTTCTCTTTTGGCTCCTAAGTCTCCTGAAGGAATTGATGTCTGATACAGCTTATGCAGTAGTAAGATTGCTATGTGGTACAGAGTATCTCATGCCACCGTTGCTTGCTCTGCAAAGGATTTCATTTTCCAGAACTCTCTGTCCAGACAGTGCACAGGTTAAAGAACCTGGGAAAGAAAAAAATCATGGGTGCAAAACTTGAGCTTCGCTGAAGAGGGGGGGGGCTTGTTCTGTGCTACCTCATCCCTGACCTGTGATTTTGCGTGCTCCGTTTTACGAGCTCTTTCATTTATCTGCCAGAAATAGAGGACTCTTTCTCCTCTTGCTTGCACTACTTTAAATCAGGAGTAACTCCACTGAAGTGGGGTTTATACAGCTATAAAACCAATGAGGGAGAAGAATCAGCCAAATTGGTGTCGGCTTCCCGGTTTGTGCATACTGCTGTGTTTTGTGGAGGTACATAATCTGTGATGCCAGGTTGCTGATGTAGAGAATACGCTGTTGCTATTAATAATGTTTATTATGATTGTGCTTATAGGGCAAATGGAATGGAGCTTTACTGCTCCACGGACAGTACAAACCAGGGGAAGTGGTGGCAGAGCCTGCTCTCAGTACCTTCTGGTCAAAATTGAAAGATAAGCAATAGAAAGGATAAAAACATAAATCCAGGGAATAACATTGTGAATGTTTGCCACAATTTAAATATAATATTTATATTGTACTTGGGAAAAGAGAGAGAGAGAGAATTAGGGAAGCAAAAAAAAAAGGAGTTTAGTGATGAATAGCAAGTAGCAAGGAGAAGGAAGCTGGGAGGGTGCTGTGTAGAGAAGCTGAGGTTAAAACAGCGTGTAGTGGGCTGGATGGGTCAAACAGTTGATCGGTACCGAGCTGAGAAAATGCAATCAAAACACATTTTTCAGTTCTGGTATAAGTGGTTTCTGCAGCTCCTCTCCTGTTTCTCCCTCTGCCCTGCTTTGTGTATGCCACTGTCCAGACAGTGCACAGGTTAAAGAACCTGGGAAAGAAAAAAATCATGGGTGCAAAACTTGAGCTTCGCTGAAGAGGGGGGGGGCTTGTTCTGTGCTACCTCATCCCTGACCTGTGATTTTGCGTGCTCCGTTTTACGAGCTCTTTCATTTATCTGCCAGAAATAGAGGACTCTTTCTCCTCTTGCTCGCACTACTTTAAATCAGGAGTAACTCCACTGAAGTGGGGTTTATACAGCTATAAAACCAATGAGGGAGAAGAATCAGCCAAATTGGTGTCGGCTTCCCGGTTTGTGCATACTGCTGTGTTTTGTGGAGGTACATAATCTGTGATGCCAGGTTGCTGATGTAGAGAATACGCTGTTGCTATTAATAATGTTTATTATGATTGTGCTTATAGGGCAAATGGAATGGAGCTTTACTGCTCCACGGACAGTACAAACCAGGGGAAGTGGTGGCAGAGCCTGCTCTCAGTACCTTCTGGTCAAAATTGAAAGATAAGCAATAGAAAGGATAAAAACATAAATCCAGGGAATAACATTGTGAATGTTTGCCACAATTTAAATATAATATTTATATTGTACTTGGGAAATGAGAGAGAGAGAGAATTAGGGAAGTAAAAAAAAAAGGAGTTTAGTGATGAGTAGCAAGGAGAAGGAAGCTGGGAGGGTGCAGAGAGAGAGAGAGAATTAGGGAAGCAAAAAAAAAAGGAGTTTAGTGATGAATAGCAAGTAGCAAGGAGAAGGAAGCTGGGAGGGTGCTGTGTAGAGAAGCTGAGGTTAAAACAGCGTGTAGTGGGCTGGATGGGTCAAACAGTTGATCGGTACCGAGCTGAGAAAATGCAATCAAAACACATTTTTCAGTTCTGGTATAAGTGGTTTCTGCAGCTCCTCTCCTGTTTCTCCCTCTGCCCTGCTTTGTGTATGCCATGGAGTTGAAATGGGGGGGAGGGCGATTTCAGTGAAAATCAGGGATATTCAGCTCCTTTATTGTGCTTCTGGAGGAGGGCACATGGCTTTTGGACATGGGTACCCTGACTTGGGTGGGGGCAATGGGTGGCCCTGCCTGACTTCAATCTGACTCGCTCTCCTGGATGCTGTGGTACCTGCAGTGCTTTCCCACTGGTTGAACCTCTGATTAGGTGCTTTTGCAGTTTATTTCCTAAAGCCTACGTGGCAGCTGAGGTGAGGTCTCCGTTGAAAGTTCCGCCCATGACAAGCTATCTTCCAGTTTGATACAGTGGAGAATTTTGTTTTATTGGCTTTTCTGTAGCTAACTTAACGCTGTCCATTTAGTGGGCTATTTCGCCGTGTCATTGGTGTAAAGTGCTTGGTTTTGAATTTATCTCTTTTAGAACAGGGCAATCTGGAAAGTAGAGCTGCTTTCTCCTTTCTTACTCTTTGAGAAGTAAAGAACCAGTCCTTAGGTAAATTTGAGTAAGGCCTGTGCAGGGAGGGGACCAAGGGTGAAAGACTTCTCCAAGTTGAAATACAAGACAAGACGACAGTGAGTTTGGATTACAAGGATCAGCTCTAGAATTAAACCCCTTCATTGATGAAGGTTCTGAGATACGTGGCTTTGGCAGTGGTGTGTCTTTAGTCTTACAGAGCAGCATGGGAGAGGCTGTCAGCAGAGTTAATGTGGCCACGGATAATAAATAGGGGACTGCAGCTTCAGGCACTGCCAGTCCCTCGCAACCTTCACAAGCACCGTTATTCATACTGCTAAATTAAAGGGTGAAAAAAGGCCCTTTGTAAGCATGCTTCATATTTGGCGAGGAAGTGGGATCTCCTTATTGCATACTATTACTTTAAATCTGGGTTGGCTGCTAGCACTCATCTTTCTTTGGAATATCCTTTATGGAAAAAAAAAAAAAAAGGAAATTTTGTTCTGAAAGGAAGATGTTCAAACTTGTATCCAAGCCTGTCATGCCTTTTTTTTTTTTTGTGCCAGCAAACACAACA
>NW_015090803.1:15977520-16104610 GCF_001431845.1 Calidris pugnax
TAAATTAGAGTACCAGCAATCTGTTGCTAATTCTCATGAAGGAACGGAGAGCTCTACCTAAGCCTCCTTCATGTTACAGTGGTAGGATGCCAGGCTTTCTGCTGGTTTGAAGCTGGTGTGTTTCCTGTTGGCCTCTTCTGTTGAGAGAAGGTACTGAAAGCAAAGAGGATGCTGGTGGGGACGGGTCTTAGAGGTGGGATTAATACGTAGGGGTTTTTTTGTTGTTTGTTTCTCTGCTTGTTACTGTTCTACAACGCAAGGGATCCTGATGGGACCACTTGGCGTTCTCATAAGCCAAATGTTTGCTACTGAGAAAGTGATACCAGCTACTAATTACGACCTGTGAAGATCTCTGGGAAATGGAATGTAGCTCAAGTCTCTTACGTGACCTCTCTACCTTGTGTCCTAGATTTCGCCGCCAGCTCTCTGAACCTTGCAATTCTTTCCCACCTTTGCCTGCGATGCCAAGGGAAGGACGTCCCATATATCAGCGCCAGATGTCCGAGCCAAACATCCCCTTCCCGCCTCAAGGTTTTAAGCAGGAGTACCACGATCCAGTTTATGAACACAACGCTATGGTTGGCAGCGCAGCCAGTCAAAATTTCCCCCCTCCTTTGATGATCAAACAGGAACCTAGAGATTTTGCATATGATTCAGGTAGGTGAGACTCTCCTTCACTTCTGCGTAGTAAATAAATATGAGTCCAAGCTAGTTCTATTGATATTTTGATCGTATGAATTGAAACTTTCTCTTTTGGCTCCTAAGTCTCCTGAAGGAATTGATGTCTGATACAGCTTATGCAGTAGTAAGATTGCTGTGTGGTACAGAGTATCTCGTGCCACCGTTGCTTGCTCTGCAAAGGATTTCATTTTCCAGAACTCTCTGTCCAGACAGTGCACAGGTTAAAGAACCTGGGAAAGAAAAAAATCATGGGTGCAAAACTTGAGCTTCGCTTAAGAGGGGGGGGGCTTGTTCTGTGCTACCTCATCCCTGACCTGTGATTTTGCGTGCTCCGTTTTACGAGCTCTTTCATTTATCTGCCAGAAATAGAGGACTCTTTCTCCTCTTGCTTGCACTACTTTAAATCAGGAGTAACTCCACTGAAGTGGGGTTTATACAGCTATAAAACCAATGAGGGAGAAGAATCAGCCAAATTGGTGTCGGCTTCCCGGTTTGTGCATACTGCTGTGTTTTGTGGAGGTACATAATCTGTGATGCCAGGTTGCTGATGTAGAGAATACGCTGTTGCTATTAATAATGTTTATTATGATTGTGCTTATAGGGCAAATGGAATGGAGCTTTACTGCTCCACGGACAGTACAAACCAGGGGAAGTGGTGGCAGAGCCTGCTCTCAGTACCTTCTGGTCAAAATTGAAAGATAAGCAATAGAAAGGATAAAAACATAAATCCAGGGAATAACATTGTGAATGTTTGCCACAATTTAAATATAATATTTATATTGTACTTGGGAAAAGAGAGAGAGAGAGAATTAGGGAAGCAAAAAAAAAAGGAGTTTAGTGATGAATAGCAAGTAGCAAGGAGAAGGAAGCTGGGAGGGTGCTGTGTAGAGAAGCTGAGGTTAAAACAGCGTGTAGTGGGCTGGATGGGTCAAACAGTTGATCGGTACCGAGCTGAGAAAATGCAATCAAAACACATTTTTCAGTTCTGGTATAAGTGGTTTCTGCAGCTCCTCTCCTGTTTCTCCCTCTGCCCTGCTTTGTGTATGCCACGGAGTTGAAAGGGGGTGGAGGGGGATTTCAGTGAAAATCAGGGATATTCAGCTCCTTTATTGTGCTTCTGGAGGAGGGCACATGGCTTTTGGACATGGGTACCCTGACTTGGGTGGGGGCAATGGGTGGCCCTGCCTGACTTCAATCTGACTCGCTCTCCTGGATGCTGTGGTACCTGTGGTGCTTTCCCACTGGTTTAACCTCTGATTAGGTGCTTTTGCAGTATTTCCCAAAGCCCACGTGGCAGCTGAGGTGAGGTCTCTGTTGAAAGTTCAGCCCATGACAAGCTATCTTCCAGTTTGATACAGTGGAGAATTTTGTTTTATTGGCTTTTCTGTAGCTAACTTAACGCTGTCCATTTAGTGGGCTATTTCGCCGTGTCATTGGTGTAAAGTGCTTGGTTTTGAATTTATCTCTTTTAGAACAGGGCAATCTGGAAAGTAGAGCTGCTTTCTCCTTTCTTACTCTTTGAGAAGTAAAGAACCAGTCCTTAGGTAAATTTGAGTAAGGCCTGTGCAGGGAGGGGACCAAGGGTGAAAGACTTCTCCAAGTTGAAATACAAGACAAGACGACAGTGAGTTTGGATTACAAGGATCAGCTCTAGAATTAAACCCCTTCATTGATGAAGGTTCTGAGATACGTGGCTTTGGCAGTGGTGTGTCTTTAGTCTTACAGAGCAGCATGGGAGAGGCTGTCAGCAGAGTTAATGTGGCCACGGATAATAAATAGGGGACTGCAGCTTCAGGCACTGCCAGTCCCTCGCAACCTTCACAAGCACCGTTATTCATACTGCTAAATTAAAGGGTGAAAAAAGGCCCTTTGTAAGCATGCTTCATATTTGGCGAGGAAGTGGGATCTCCTTATTGCATACTATTACTTTAAATCTGGGTTGGCTGCTAGCACTCATCTTTCTTTGGAATATCCTTTATGGAAAAAAAAAAAAAAAGGAAATTTTGTTCTGAAAGGAAGATGTTCAAACTTGTATCCAAGCCTGTCATGCCTTTTTTTTTTTCTGTGCCAGCAAGCACAACATTCCACTTTATAGTAATGACGTTCAAGCAAAATTGTTGTTTCTTTTGTAGATGAATAATTAGTTTTTAAAAATGTAATAGCTGTGTAACCAGTGGTCATGAAAAATTAATCTGTTGGTATCAGGAAGTACTTTTATTGGCCTCAGAATCACTACATTTAAGTTGACACATCTGTACACTCCATAAATTGCAGTCAACAACTGTGGTCTGTTGATATTTTGTCTTGTTACCATCTGTTCTCTAGAAACCATCATTTTCCATCCTTGCTAAGAGTACATTAAATAACCCCTTAGGAAACATAATGTATTTGTCACTGAATCATTGATTTCATTTTTCACCTATGGATATTCAGGGAAGGAGGAATGCCAGAGTGCAAAGTCTTTTTTTTGCATGGTATTTTATTGCAGCTGAGATAAGAATATAGAAACATATTTAAAAAGTTCATTGTAATACACTGAGATGTTCCTTTTGGGATGTTTTTGAAAGAGCCTCGTAAAAGTTCATTGCTTTTGTGCACTATACTTTTATACTTCGTGGGAAGCTGGTGAATGAAAAGCATTATTATGGAATGATTAGAACTCTATTAAAACATGACATTAATTATGACATGGGAAATGGCAGATCAATTAGTTGTAATTGTAATTGCAGGTATGCAATTTCTACTGCAGAATGTTTGAGATAATGGAAAAAGAAAAATGTCAACAGAGCAGAAGCTCTTCCTTATCCATCCACACTCTTCTAGAAATCACAGTGCATCATCATACATGTTCAATCAGTCAGGCCTTATTTTCTGCCTTGGATTTGTTTTTTTTCCATGGCTGCCAGTCGGATGTATTTAGTACTTGATGCTATATCTAGCGACTTTAAGCACAAAGATGCAGCCAAGGACATAGAGAGCGTTGTGATTTTACATCATTAATGAATATATCCCAGGAGGCTTCCCAAGACCTTTGTTTACAAGGGTTAACAGTGGGCATTCCTCTACAGTCAGCACTTCTAGAATTCAATTCATGTATTCAGTTATTTAAACAAAAAGCCCAGACTTGAGATGCTTTATTGACTCTGTGCTTCATTTTGAAGCAGGATCTTTGCAGACTTGATCCTCCCTACCTAACGTAGTGCATTTGCAAATTTGCTAAGGTATGACTCTGGCTGTGCATGTGTCAATTAATATTTAAAGTCTAGTTTTAAACCGGTATCTTAAGTTGTTAAGTTTAAATCTCGTATTCTGTTTTGCCAAATTGAAATAGTTATTCTGGTCGGAAAGCTCTTCTGTGACCATGTCTTTGAGTGGGAACTTTGGAATTTGTCACAGAGCAGTGTTAAGAGATGAGTAGAGGAGGAATTGTTGGTTGCATGTACTTAGTACCAATTGCCAGGGATTTATGTGTTGAAATCTAGATAGGTTAATTCTTTCTTGAGCTGGTTAGAGGCATTATCAGGGCTGTTCTCACAGCTACATCTCCGGCAGCCTCACACTTAATATGCTTCAATGGACCTTAGAAAATTTGGATTCTGTCACTTCCAAAGTTTTTTTCCAAGATCCTAGTCACATCGCTTAAAGAGGGGGCTCTCCAGACAGAATTATTAGCCTCCATATCTTAATTTTTGCATTGCTCATCATTTTAATTCCTGAGGCCTCAGGAGCAATAAATACCTTGTGGTGGTATGTTAGAAGGGGTGAGGAACCGCTCCTCTGTTAAGAGAGCTGAGCAGAGGCAGAGAGACACATCACATGTACGTGCCGCCTTGTTTTGGGTGCCCAGTTAGGACTAGGTAATTTTTAAAGAGCATTATGTATTACATATGTTTAAAGTTTACCTCCTAGGGACTTCCTTTGTATTTCTAAGCAAGGAAGTATGGGAAGATCAGATTAGGGTCTCTGTGTAAGCACTGCAAAAATAAGAAATGCATAATATGAAAAATCTGGCAGAAATGATGTGACTACTCTGGAAGACTTCGTTGGAGCTGGAATGGGCTTTGTTGAGGCCTAAAACTGACCATTCAGCTGTATTCATCTTGAAGTCATCTTTTCTTTTCTTGAAATGTTCTGCCTCATTAAGTGCACCGTTTCCAGCCTCTGTAACAAATGAAACAGGGGGTTCCACCTGCGAAGCTGTTTGCTGCCTGGTTTCCCCTGGCCCCCCCCAAACAGTTTTGACCTGTGCACTCAAGGGACGAGAGTGCCCGGGCAAAAGGCTGTGTCATAATTTATTTGCAACACAGGAGTTGGATCAAGGTTGCCCAGGAAGTTGTAATTATGACACTTCTTAACCTCCTGCCTTCGCTGTCATAGGTATGGGATGTTGTTAGCGTTCCACCACCCATGTTATAAATGTGTATTTATCTAATGACATGGAACAGAATAAAAAGCAGGGGTCCTTTTCAAATGGCCTGACTTGGTGTTTTTTGAAAAGCAAATCAAGGCAAATTGCTGTAGAAGAAGATCCCTCCTGGCACATTCTTCCCTAGCGATCAGCTGACATATCCTTACATTTGGGTGTTTGCAGAACAGCATAAGAGATTGTGTTGAATTAAAATTTCAAGGAAAAAAACCAAATTATTTCTTGGAAGTATATTTATTTGCAGATTGCCTTTTATTTTTCTTCCCTTCCTTTTTTAAACAACAATTGGATGTTCTATTGTACTTCTTGGAGATAAATTTTAGACATTTGGAGATGCTAGTATGAAGGAAAAAGGAAATTGTTGCTGTCAGTGGAAGTCAGTGCAGGTTTGCATTTTCCAGGATATTCTCTAGTGCATTGATCAGTGCAGCATTTAAAATGACACAACTCATGGTGCTTCTACTACTGCCTTTAATTATATTGGCTAATTTTTGTACAGTGCTTTGAATACGTAAAGCGCTGTACGAGCGCTAAGTACTATTACTACAATTATTCTCCTGGAAGATTATTTCACAGACTAATAGACTTCACAGTTAAGAAATATTTCTTGATCATAAGCCTAAATTTTCCCTTTGATCAGTTCCATTCCCTTGCTCGTAGCTACACCTCTTTGGCTCATCCTAAACAATTCCTTGGTATTAATGTACCACCTCTAAATCTCTCTAGACAGTTTGCATGTATACTCTTAGGCTGTCTGTTGAGATCTTGCATAATAAATCCTCCAGCTGCTTAATCTTTTCCTCAAATTCTCCCTAGGTTATCTTTTTTTTTTTTTTTTTTTTGTCAGGCTGTGAATACTTGCAGTATTTTTGAACGCAGTTTTATAAAATGCTGTGTGAAAAAGAACTGGCTCCATCCTTTTTCTGGATGTGGTGCTTCAGTACGGACCTCTTAAAACTGCATCTCCTTAAGGCCTTAAAGAAGTTCTTTCATGCAGCTGTACGAGTATTCTCAGTGAAAATCTGGCTGGCATAGAGGAGGGGAGAAGAGGTAGTGGTTTGCTCTGGAGTTCAGTAGGTTTAAGAAGTTTCCCCTCCTCCTTTTTGGTTTTGCAGTTTTCCCGAGTCTCACTTCCGTGGGTTAAAATATTTCACCCTCTTGTTCCAGGAGCTTCTCTTTGCTGTGTTGCCTGAGTGAATGAGCATGGATTTTGTTCAGTAGTTAAGCGGCACCGCACGTTGTGCTTGCTTTTAGAACACATAAACACAAATCTGCTGGTGGATGGTATGACGGTGGCAGTGAATAGCATCTGAGGGGGGAACTTGGGAAACCTGGGCTTCCAAAGATCGCTAGGGAAGGCAGAATTTTAACTTTTCACTTGCTCCCTATCTAGCTGGTTTCCTCTGTTCACTAATTCTGTCTGAAAGAAATCTGTAGTTGGAATAGAATACATTTTGTAATACTATCTTCATGAACAAAGGAAAACCGGAATACCAAGTTAATGTGAGCATATAGGCAGGAGACCACACGTCTATTTTTTTTATTTTCAAAGCAGACAATATGATCTGAAAAATCGTCCTGCAGTCCCTGTTTTTCAAAGAAATGGATAAATATCCTCTAAATCTACAGTTACAGTAAGTGGCACTGGCTAATGATTTGATTTGAGGATTGAGAGCGCAGTCTGGATTTACTCTTTGTGCATTAACGCAGGTCAAATGGACACAGGCTGCATTTTAAATCAGTAATGGAAGGCTGAAGCCTGCCTTAAACCAATCACATCAGCCTTACCCAAGACCGATTGATCCCGAGAGACGGAGCCCTGTGAGCAGAGCTTTTATATGAATGGACTCTCTGCAGCCTGAAGTTTCATTCATAAAATGGATGCTGAAGGGGAAAAAAAAAAAAAAGAAGTAGGAAAAAAAAAAACAAACCACCCCCACACACACGCCAAACCCTGGAATGTCCATTTATGCGGAGCTGAAGGGTGTAGTGTTCCCTCAGCTGCTGCTTTTGCCAGTTGCCTTAAAGTAATGATTAATGCTCCTTGGCCCTGCCTGCCTGGAACCTGACACCATTTATGGCCTTGGTGTGTTTCTAATGTATAGTGAATGAGAAGGCTACATTCTCAAATCAGAAACATAAACAGGAACTGGTTGGTCTGAATTCCATTCAAATATGTCACTTCAGCCGTGCAGTGTTTGTCCAACTTCGATTTTACAGGCAGGGGATGGGGCGGGAGGGGGGGAAAAGCAACACAGACCTTTTTTTGCAGCGAGATTACCAACAAAAGGAAAGAGAAAATACTGCTGTCTTTTGTTGAATTCAAAGGAAAGTGGTGTTTAAAATACATTTTACAGTTACCGAGGTTAATAAAAGCAAATACATGATTTTAAAGCGTGCTCGAAAGATCAACTCCATGTGGAATTTCAATTCAGAGCCGAATGTATGAGCCTTTGTTTTCCTGTTCTGCTGTATAAAAAGTTACACATCGCCTAGACAGGCTGTTGACATCTGGTCTCAGAAAATGCATTAGATGTTGTCATAGATCTAAAAACCAAAGTTGTGGAAAGGAAGCTGTTTGCTTAAGATTTTCTTTCTCTACGTGTGTAATAATTCCACTTAGATGTGAGCTGCTGGGGCCGAATCTAGTTCTCTAGTAGGTTTTTGTCAAGTGAGATGTAAGAAATTAAACTTAACAGATTTTAATTAGCTATTTTTAGAAGGGAATATATGTGTGAGTGCACATACTTGTAGATTTATTTTTTTTTCCTAATTGCTGGTAGGAAGGCTAGTGACGGACAAAACAAAGAGCAAAACCTTCCATTCTGAATGTTTTTAAACTGCATAGTGATTTGGGGAAAGAAGACTTAATTTTCAGGTTGATTTTTAAAGATAGTGACTCTTGTTTTCACCCACGTAACTTCAGTGCACCTACATTTTTCATGCTGAATGTGCTAATGAAAGAAATAATGCTGACTTTTGTATTGCCAGGATTTTACCCATTTGTAGGACTGCGTTGTAATTACACAGCTTCTGAGGGGATAGTGCTTTTAAAGGTGGTTGAAGTAAAATTTGATCCACTGACATTTGAGGTGTGAAATACATTGGAGCAATTCCTGTATTCTAGTATTTCTATCTGAATGTCTCTTTTCAGAGAGACATAAGAATTTTGGTTGAAATGTTTTCTGCAGGTTTAAAAAATCATAGAGAAAAATATCAAAAAGAATCATGTGGTACTTTTCCCTGCAAAAGAGGGCATCAAGGCTTTTTCTTAGTGATGCCTGGTGCCACCTTAGCCACTTGTTGCGATCTAATTTGAAGAATTGCCTTTCTTTACCTAGAAAGCCCTGCCCATTTGGCCGTGATTTCAGTATTGCTTTTCACCCTAGAGCTGGTCAGAGCTTCTCAGTAGTGGTCAACAGCTGCTTTCCACCAGGAGGCTAAATGGATTTCCACAATGGATGAAGCACTCCTTTGAAACAGTCTGTCAGTATTCTTGGAAATCCATGGACAGAAAAGTTACTTGCAGTGTAATAGTGATGTTACTAAGTTTGAGGCCAGAGGTATGATGTGTTCTAGCTTGAATATTTTATTTTAAAAAGGCTGCCTTTGTCTCTGCACTGGGAAATGGCATAAGTTAAATTACAGGACTGGCTGGATCCACTGGGAACTGCTTTGGTTCTTAATGTGCCTTAGTTGGTAACGAAGTGTAAACGGGAGAAGTAGGCAGGCAAACAGTAAGAAGAAGGTTTCGGTTTTATCGTCATCACTTTATTTTATGCCTGTAAAGGAGGAGACAGGTTTCATGTGTGAATTGAGGTGTTTGATGAATTCAAGTGACTTTGAGATGAATTCCAGTGGCTGGATCGATGGGCCAAGGCCAATGGGTTGAGGTTCAACAGGCCAAGTGCCGGGTCTTGCACTTGGGTCATGAGAACCCTGTGCAGGACTACAGGCTTGGGAAGGGTGGCTGGAGAGCTGCCCAGCGGAAAAGAACTTGGGGGTGTTGGTCAGCATCTGGCTAAATATGAGCCAGCAGTGTGCCCAGTTGGCCAAGAAGGCCAACAGCATCCTGGCTTGTACTAGGAGTAGTGTGGCCAGCAGGAGTAGAGAAGGGATTGTCCCCTTGTACTCCGCGCTGGTGAGGCGTCACCTTGAGTGCTGTGTCCACTTTTGGCCCACTCACAACAAGAAAGTCATTGAGGTGCTGGAGCATGTTCAGAGAAGAGCAATGGAGCTGGTGAGGGGTCTGGAACACAAGTCTTGTGAGGAGCAGCTGAGGGAGCTGGGGGTGTTCAGCCTGGAGAAAAGGAGGCTGAGGGGAGACCTTCTTGCTCTCTCCAACTCCCTGAAAGGAGGTTGTAGCAAAGTGGGTGTTGGTCTCTTCTCCCAGGTAGCAAGTGATAGCAAGGAAATGGCCTCAAGTTGCTGCAGGGAGGGTTTAGATTGGATATTAGGAAAAATTTCTTCATCAAAAGGGTTATCGAGCATTGGAGCAGGCTGACCGGGGAAGTGGTTGAGTGACCATCCCTGAAGGTATTTAAAAGACATATAGATGTGGTGCTTAGGGACACGGTTTAGAGGTGGACTTAACGGTGTTAGGTTGGACATGAAGATCTTAAAGGTCTTTTCCAACCTAAATTATTCTGTGATTCCGTGACTTGTAAGTCAGCCGCTCACCAGTACTCTGTGCCGTTCACCTGAGCTGCTGTGCAGGCCCAAGGCCAGGCAGGTGGCTCATACTTCTTTACCCACCCTGTTTCAGATTGTTCACACCTTCTAAACCTTGGTCTTCCCTCTCTCTGCACGTGTACGTGTGTAACACAGTCCCTTTGTATCGCACTGGGCTTTGTCACGTGCACATGGGCAGTGCCCTGGGCCTCCAGATCTTCAGATGATGTTGATAAGGTCAACTAAAAAGTAATTCGGAGTTAGAGTGTAATATAATGCTGTGTCCTTAGTTGGGAAGGCCATGTAAGGCCAGAACCAGAGGAGTGGCTAAAGAGTAAATCCTGGTCCAGGTTTCTGGTTCCTGCTTTGCTCTGCTCCATTCAGGAGAAGACAGGCTTTATCCTGTTGCCTTCAGAAGCTTCATCTTCCCCGTGTCTCGCCTGGCTAAGGATGTGGGCTGAAATCCTATTTGTTTCTGTGCAGGGTGTGATTGTGGGTCTAAAACCTGGTCCTTATTCTGAAAAAACAATCGGAAAAGAGGATTTAAGGATTCCTTACCCACTTTGAGTTACACAGGGCTGAGACAACCTAAGCCTTTAAATTCTGATGTGGTAATTAATATGAAATACTTCCTTACCAAGGGACCACTCAAGCATCTTACGTGGTAATGAAACCTAGAACCTGTGCCTGCTAAATTCAGTAGCAGATTTTTCTTGTCCCGAGGAAGTCTGTTTGGGCTTTTTCTGCTTTGATGTATTTTGATTAAGGCACAGCAGAGCTTATTTTCGGTATTTTTCTCTGTGACATTCCCAGATGAGAAGGCATTTCTGCAGTGTCTAAATTACACACTATTTTAAAGTAACACCTACAGTGAAAAAAATGGTTTCAAACCAACATGATAGAAGGCCGTATTCACTGTTTTAAGATGACTGTTACGTTGCTGTTAGCAAGAGGAGCAATGAAGAATAATCCCTAAGTGTTCCAAATTAATAATAAAAGTTAAATTATTTTTTTATGTCTCCATATTTTTAAGTTAGGGTTTTCTTTTTAAAGGGATTCTGCTGTTCTTGAAATGATGTAACTTTACAATGTGAATTACTTCATTAATTGTTGTGTGTCCTAAATCCAGGCTCATCTTTCTTCAAAGAATAAAAATTGCTAAAAGTTGATAGAATCAGTCACCTCAAACACTTGGATCCTGGAAGTATTTTATGCCTAATTCTGTCTTGTTTGTTGTCTTGAAACAATGCTGTAAGAAGAAAACATATAATTGCTCTGTAATTTCTGCACTAAAATGTTTTCTTTTGAAGTAGCTCCGCTTAGCTAGTAAAAATACTTCTGGGTCTTAGTCAAGCATTTAGTACAATTTAAAACTGCAATGCTAAATTTCATTGGTTGGACTTTTTATTAGATAAGGTAGAAATGAAAGCAGCAGGCAATTTAATTAGCAGTAATTTTTCTGGGCAAGTCATTACTTTGATGAACTTCAGAGCAATGTTTATGGCTCCTAATTAACCATGTTAGTCATTTGATTGAATAATCACTTTGGAAATGTTTCTACAATTTGATTAGAGTCTGACCCACTCTGATAGTCATAAATTAACTGATAGCACTTTAGGATAACAAGACTCTAGTTACTTTACGAGAAATAAACTCTTCCTCGCTGTATTTTTCGGTCCTCTGTGGACTGTTTAAGCACAAGCTAACCAGAAGATTAAGTAATGTTGGTACAAACAATGCTCGCCTTAAAAAGACTCCAGATGTTAATTGTAATTGACTTAGGAGCATGGGAGATGAAACCCCAAATTGGCTGAGAGCACAACTTCTTGGATGCGTGCATAATTCTTTATTCCGTATACTCTGCTGTATCACTTTGCAAGAGTGGAGTTCATGAGTCAAAAAGGGTTTTGCTGCCAATACTAGTGAATTTTTACCTAAAATAGAAAATAGCATCTGTTTCAGTTCTCCAGCTTCCTCTTTTTTTTTTTTTTTTTTTTTTTTTTTTTTTAGTTTTTTTTTTTTTTTCTACGTAGATTTTTCCATTCTCCTTAAAATTCAATCTACTGGGTATACTGGGTAACATGAGTGATTCCTCGCAGGTGAACCACTGCTTGTAGCCTCAACTCCTAGTCTGCAGAGCTGTACTTGACTCTGGTGACCACTGAGTCACTGATTCCTGGGGTTGCTTGGAGTTAGCTGCATGGGACATTAGAGATTCTTGAGGCCTGAGTAGGCAGGCACGAGCGTTTCTTCGAGAGGAGGAGGAGGAGGTAACGAAGAGTTTGGCCCAGATGTGCAAGAGAGACGGCAGGCTGTTAGAGGAAACTCATTATTACTGCCCGGGGTTTCGCTTGTTTTGTGAAGTCAGTGTAAAACCTCATTTTCTTATCCTGCCAAATCTTTGATACTCATCACTAGTCAGTGAACAGTGAAATTTGGAATCACGGTCGGAAAGAGTCAGTAGGCAGTGTTGGAAAAATAATGTCTGCTCTTTCGACCTCTGTTTGCATCTCTGAAAGAGTTACAAGTTACTGGTAACAGATTGCATAGCTTCGGGTAGGAGTTTATCACGAGATCAAATAGACTTTGCAAAGCAAGACTTTTGATATCCAAGAAGTGGGTTAAACAGGGTCTAGGAAGGCAAACATTTATGGTGTATTTCTATTTGCAAGTCCCTGGGCACAGGATGTGGCTGCTTGGGGACAGTGCAAGACATGGGGGGAAATAGAAAGGCATTTAAAAAACGCCGTTTTCATTATTTCTCTTTGGGTTTTCTCATTTTTCATGCAGGTTTGAGCAGAGGTGGGGAATGGCAAATAAATGTCTGTAGTACTTAGAATGTGCACAATAATTTATTTTTTCTTTTGAGGGGAGTTCTTTGTTGGTTGGGGGTGTACAGATGGAGAGTGAAACTGATGCATATGAACAGATTAAATGTTTAACAATCACAGACAACTTCATTAACCCTTCAAATCCTTAACCAGAGGCTAAAAAGCATTATCCTACTCTCAATTGACTCCAACATTCTTTGTATTAGGGTTTATAAGTCTCCAGTGTGATGGGCAGGCTTTTCTGTGTAATTGATTAAAAATATTAAGCTGCATTAGTTACAAAGATAGACACACAAACACAGGGTCTGAAATATTCCTGCTGCTCTGTGTGAATGTTTTGGGCTGTGAATGGTCCGAAGTGTAATCGTCACGGGAGGCAGCTTTTAGCAAAGCTGATGACAACAAGGGTTTGAGCTCAAGTGCCTGCGTTAGGTGGGGTCTGTGGTCCTCACGTTGTGATTTTCCCCTCCGTCGTGCCTCGTGCGTGCTGCTCTGAAATGCTGACTCTGTGTTGAGGGGTTCCCCCTCGCTGTGAACTTTGTGTTGCTCTTCTGCCTGCAGCCTGTCTCATTGATAACCCGCACACCTCTAATTCCGGACAGTCTTTTGACTAGCGTTGTCATCTTCTCCTTTCAGAAGTGCCTAGCTGCCATTCCATTTACATGAGGCAAGAAGGCTTCCTGGCTCACCCAAACAGAACAGAAGTTAAGTTTTCTATATTATGTATCGCTTTTGTACGAGAGAAACGTAAAAAAAATTAAAAAGCCTGGAGGGATTTGGGGTTCACTGATTTAATTCTGCTGCTGGGAAGGCTGGCATCATCTATCTTTGCCTTTCCAGTCTGGAGTTTCTGATGCACTGATTATTTTTTTTTATAGCTTCTTGTAGTGCCCTGGTTGATCAGGATAAGAAGCAATTTTATTACAAATTTACTCATCCTGTTATTTAAGGCCTTTAGCAGTTGAAAGGAAAAGGCGCTTAAAAACTTGTCCATTTCACCCACTTAAAAATATCACTTAAGTGATATTTTCCAGGCTATTGGTGTGACTCGCTCAGTTAACTGTTAAGTAATCCATGTTATCCTTTAAAATCAGGGAAGGTTTTTGGCTTTTCCTTTTGTTATGATTTTTGGAATGTTTTTGTGCTGCTTAGGCCCAAGTTGTATAGCCAGGTGATACATACCAAAGCTCTCAGTGATTTCAGTAGGGCAGAGCTTAGATCATTGTCAAAATTAATAATTCTGAGTAAAAAGCACTTTATATGTGTTAAAAATAAGAAGGCCAACAGAACTAAGAAAAAAAAAACACTGAAAAAGAGATTGTACCCTCCACTCTTCTACTTTGGTGCATCTTTTTTGTCAATATATGATTTTTTGGTTCTTTTTATTTATTTATTTATTTAGGGTTTATTTGGTTTTCTTCCAAGGGGCAAATTTCACAAACATCGAGGGAAATTGGGTTTGAGATTTATTCATACATCTGTCTGAATTCTCACCAAAGTCCTCTAGTAAGACTTCATTCACTAGTCAAAAGACACAACTGGAAAGATAACAAATCTGACTAAAAGCCCAACTGCTTCTGGGGTAAAATAAAGGCAGAAAATAGAAATAAAAGGTAGCATTTAACAAGGAGGGTGAAACAGGAGATGAAAATTTATAACAGTCGTGGTATATGAAATTACATGAAATATAAAAGCTTGATAAGGGAGGTGAAAGACATCAGGGAAAAATCCACAAACTGCAGGGCTAAGGTCAACAGATTTGAGTTTTAATCACAGCACAGATAGGAGAAAAACAATCTTAGCCATGTTATGCACTCATAAGTACCTGGAGATGGTAAAATTGTTATCAATGACGTAGAAAAAGCAGTGTTCTTCGATAAATATTTGTTTTCTGCATCTGGAAATCAGTCAACGTGATTTTATGGAATAAAGGTCACGTCAAATCTGATTCTATTCTTTGCTGAGACTAAAAGTTTGATTGATAAAGATACTAGTATCGTATAGTTAGACTTTTTATGGCATTCAGTTTGCCACTGCATTACAGGCTGATTAAGAAATTAGCACAAAGCAGTATCAATAAAGTACACATTAAATACATTAAGACCTGGCCAACTGACAGATGTAAAAGTGGCTGTCACTGGGCAATCATCTCGGAATGGATTGTTTCTATTATAGTTCTGTAGGAATTGATATCTGGAGTGTTGCTATTCAACATTTTCAGTAAAGATAGGGAACAAAGTTAATAGATAACTTTATGGCACAAAGATAGGCAGAGTGGTAAATAACGGGCAGGACAGGGCAGTCACACAAAGCAATTTGAATTGTTTGGTAATCTGGGCACTTTAAACAAAATGGGTTTTTAATATGCTGAATGGAGACCAGGCCTATGGAACCGGGAAACGGTATATTGGAAAAAATGATTTGGAGATGGGCCTCCCTCCTCCTCCTTGGCTTCCCAGCGGGAAACCTGCCCAACCAAACACTGCAACCCTATGGCCCAAAGGCCTTCTGCAATATTTGCCCAGTCAAAAGGAGGGAGGCAGGAGAGGAGGAGATGTTTTGTCTTGCTGAGTCGCGCTGGTGAGGCTGATAGCGGCCTGCAGTGCAGTTCTGGTTAAGCAAAACATTAAAATAATACTGCAAAGTAGGAGTGTGCACAGAAGGGAGTGCTAGAAAGAATGCAGGTTTGCAGAGAGTATCTCTTAAGGACAAAATTTTAAATTTTACAGAATGATTTTAATTGGAAGAAGCATCAAGGGGAAAGGGAGGATGACTTCTGTGAGTGTGAGGAGGAAATACCGAGGAGGACTACTTTAGTCTCACAGGGAGAAGACCCGCAGGAACTAATGGTTAAGAGTCAAAGCCATGCTAGTTCAAACAGGAAATGAGACAAACATTTTGGAATAAATCATAAAGAAAAATGGGTGCTTTTTTATTTTTTGCAGGTGGAGATTAACTGTCTTTTGGGAAAGCACACATTAATTAAACACCCCTGCACTGGGGCCAAAATGTTGCGATTGGGCGGCGTGTAAAGGATGTGGGATATTAATCTGATTCCTCTATGACTTAGTTTTCCCTCTGGCATTAAGCCTACGATCTCTTCTTTCTCCATGCATCTTTTATATAAACACTTCTCTCTTTTTAACTTACAGGCTGCATGTATGAGAAGGGACCTAGGCAGTTTTATGATGACACTTGCGTTGTTCCAGAGAAGTTTGATGGTATGTATGACACACATCTCTCTCTCTTTTTCTTGTGTGGGGAGATGAAAAAGGAAAAGATGAGGGACTTTTCTCTGTTGCTGATCAAAAAAAAACCCCTCAGTAGCGTTGCAGTCTAGGATTCCTTAACACACCATTTGCCGTGCGCCCAACCACAGCTGACCTTTGTCTCTTGAAACCAAAGTCTCCCTTTCAGTAGGATGTCCTCACCTGGCTTTTGCCAGTGGAAGGTGCCATATCCAGAGTTGTGGCAGAGGAGCTCAGTTCCTCTACTGTTGAGGAGTAATAGGAGGATTTCCATTGCACTGATGATCACACACCACTTGTTGTGTGAGACGTAATGAAAGCTTTTCTTGTAATTAACAAAACGGTGCAGAAAGCAACAGCTTTGGTTTTACTGAGGATTAAGCCTCTCGTCTCGCTGTCTGTGAAGGGACGAATAGTGGGGAGTGAGTGTATAGGGCATTGTTGTGTTTGTGTCAGTGTATTTGCACTAGGTTAAGCATTGCACTAGTAGTTTATTTTTCAGTGGGATTGATAACAAATCAATGATCTTGTCTCAACACGACCCATTACAACAGATTTTTTTTTTTTTTTTTCAAGAGGGATTCTGAGGTCAATTAAAATAAATGGCCCAAATTATCCTCAGTTACTCTGATGTAAAATCAGTTTCCTGGTGTAACTCAGTTGATTTCAGATTTATTTCATTATAGAGAAAGTAGATGGACTCAGTATTTCTTGCCTGTGACTCTGTTAGCCTGCAACTTTGGGAAGTAATTTGGAGACCAATTACTTAAATTTGCTAGAGTGGCTTCTTTGTGTTAGTGTATGTATGTCCAGCTTGCTTTTTTTTTAGCAGGAAAGATTAGACACTTTCTGATAAACTCATGACCAGCTTTCTGACTGTAGCCAGAAGTAGAGCTGGAAAACTCTTGGGGGTTTTCTCCTGCTTTATTTTGTTTGTTTTCCCCTGAGAATCACTTATATGGATTATAAAACTGTTACATATCTAGCAGCTTTTGTTGTGTTTGCTGAAGAATGGGAGACTGTCAGGTTTTTTTTCTTCCTCAAAAACAATTTTGAACCTGATCTATTTACAGTACCAGTGGCAAATTCATATTTACATTTATGGGAGTGGGATCAGACCCTGTATAACAAGAAGTTAAAACTTTAGGAGTAGTGTGTCTTTCTTGAAACTCCTGATTTGTTTGTTTGGGTTTTGTATAGGGGAGGGAATGAAAATGGAAAATAAATACAAATAAAGTGAAAGAGATATTTTTTGAAATATTTGTGTGCTTGCAAAGTAAACGGTCTGCTGCTGGTTTCTGTGACTGTCCATTGAGAGAACACCTTGTCCTCTAGAAGATGGATGTTGTGATAGAAATAGGTGTGTTTATGCTTGTAGCATTACGACTTTTGAGGAAAAAAAAATAGCAGATGTGTCATCATGTTTTGGTCTGTAAAGCAAAAGTGGGATAAGCCCAGGACTAGTCTTGATGTTTCAGAAGTAGATTCTCAGCTGCTCTGATGGAAATCAAAGATCATCACAGGCAAAGGATCTGATCCTGTGTAATACTGCACTTGCTATTTGTGCATTGCTCAGCTATCATTAAGAGAAAAATCCTGTCCTTGAAAAAGAAGGCCTTTCAGGGCTGGAACTTGAACCTCACATAAACCACAAAGCCTTGTGTTGATTTATTTGTTTTCCACAGCTATTGACTCAATTTTCTTTCCTGATTACAAAAGGAAGTGCTCCATTTTTAATATTATTATTCTTACTTTCACTATTGGAGCTGTTCTGTAATGGCTGTCAGAGCATCCTAATGTTGCGGTTGAATATAAAGTCCCGGCTTTCCCTATTAAAACAGGTCACACTTTTTATTCTCCAATTTTTTGATATTTCTGTTCTGGTAGTTGAAAGGAGGAGTTTTACTAGCATATCAAGGATTGCCGTCGTCGTGGGCAGAAAAAAACATTCTCTGCTTCAGCATCAGACCTTTCAGCTGTTGTTTGCATGAGTTGTTTAATATGAATGTGATTTAAAAAACAACAGAGACACAGTATGGATGTAGCAGGAAGGTTTTTCATTGGCAGTTTGTGGAGCAGATAGGCTATTATTGTTGTTGTTTTTTGAATGCTTCCTCTGGACTTGAAATTTTAGGAAAATTAGCTTACTGCTTTTCAGGGGGAACACTAATCTAATATGTAGATATGAGTAAAAGTAATATGTGCTTATATGCAAGTGCAATATGCCACAGAGGAACTCACATATCTGCAGGATTTGCATACCTATACATAAAGCACATGCTGTTTAAGTCCAAGTCAAATACTTTGTCAAATTTTCCTTAGAAGCATTTGCATGCAAAAGAAGTTTCACTCAATAGGGTTTTGCAGCTTTATGAAGCATACATTACATTTCCAAAACTGGGGCTTGTGCAAAGTATAGTACACAAACGGGGTTCTTCAGACAGCAGAGTTGCTTACAAAAATAGTTCATGCTCTTTCAGATAGAGGATATTGCAAAAACGGTTTGCAAGAGAGATTTGCATGGATCAAAAGTAAATGGGGATAGGCTTAGGGAGACTTCCATAAATCATGACTGAATTTAGGTGCTTTTTTTTTGGTATATGAATATGTCACTGTAAGAATGTTTACAATTAACAGCCAAGAGGGGGGATGTTGCATTTGTGGGTGGCTGGGTAGTAAGAAATCTCTCCCGTTGTTTTATTAACCCTAACGAGGGCTTTGCCGGTTTACCTGATGAAGGGAGCGACGGTGCTTTTTGGCACGTTGTTCATCTCATGCTGTTGCTGTTCTGTGCAGGGGATGTGAAACAGGAGCCAGGGATGTACCGCGAGGGACCCACGTATCAGCGGCGAGGCTCGCTCCAGCTCTGGCAGTTCTTGGTAGCTCTTCTTGATGACCCATCGAACTCTCACTTCATAGCATGGACTGGCCGAGGCATGGAATTCAAGCTGATTGAGCCAGAGGAGGTGGGTTTGACATGCCTGATACCCACTGCCTTATCCTGCAAATTTAATATTGCTCCTTTGGATTTAGGCTTGCTTTCCTTCAATATTTTGATCGGTAGCACTTTAGGAGGGTAACAGGACTGGCAAGGGAAGTGCTTCAAATAGGACAGAGGTATGCATTAAGCATAGACTTGATTCCCAGTCCCACAAAATAATAAAAGATATTGCAAGTGCTGGAGTCACAAAATACTCAGCGTTAATTGTGGGTCCCGGGTTTTTCAGAACCATTTCGTGGATTGAGCTGTGTTCCAAAATCCTTGGAAAACTCGTCCCTGAATAGTCTTTCAACACCGAATATTCTTCAGTCTGGAAATCATAGAATGATTCAAACTCCGAACTTTTAGGCTGTAGGGTGAAAGACCCCAAGTCTGACAGATGGCAAAGGAGGAGGTTAAGATTGTTAGGCAGTAAAATACCATCAAAATTATGTAAAGCCCTCTCTTTTTAGAGTCTTCTTCAGAGTCTTCCTGCTTATCTGTGTTGTTAGGTTGTTTAGTGTGTGCTCAGATCCTAGGCTTGCAAACACTCATGCACGTCTCTCCTGAACCATGAAGGACTCGTGGGGTAGATAAAATTACTTGTATTCATGAACATTTGCTGAAGCATGACTTAGTTCACTTGTGTGATAAACAGGAATAAATTGAACATTTTATTACATAAACTTTTTTTGTACTAGGTAGCATTAAATAATCTGTCCTGTGTTCTAAGCAGCCATGGAGACTGTTGGAAAATGTGGTGTGCGTGAATTTTATTGTAATAATGATGTAGATGATTTGATTGGGGTTGTCAAAAAGCAGTATCATTCTGATTTACTGGTTTTGCCCCTTGGACAGGGTTGGGTAGTAGAGGAGACCACAGCAAATATTCTGTCAGGTTCCCCTCTGAGATAGAGCTGAGTAGGAACATTTGGGGGTGTAAGATGGCTTCTGTGTTCCACCAGCTATTTCTGCTCTTTGCCATCCATCTGCTGCCATAAGCAATCTGAAGGCTTTCTTAAGCATTTAAGTTACATCACATGCCAACAGCCCCAAGGGGATGATAGAGTAGTTGGAGATGGTGACAGGACTGATGTCCCTTTCCTTCCTGGCATGGTCTGGCTGAGGGACAGGTTGCTGAAAGGACCTCTCGTGTGGTGGCTCTCTTTGTCCGAGCATCCCCCACACTAGTGATAGTCACTGTGGCAGATCCCGGCTTTGTCCCTCAGAAGATTTGGCCATGGAACAGTCTTAGTCGATTTGATACCAAAACTTTGTTGGCAAGTCTGCAGCCGTAGCAGGTTATGTTGGACTTCTTAGTTGTGTGACCTGGCCCAAAACAAAGTGAAATCTTTGGAAAAGCTTTCGTTTGATTTTGGTGAATGACATTATCCCTAATTTTTCCCACTGCCCCAGTCTCAGTATTTTTTACCCTCATAATTTTGTCTCGTCTTTAAGGTATGTCCAAAGATTTTTCAAGATTAAAGAGATATATTGCAAAATGGTTCCCAGCAGATGGTGCAAAAACTTTATAGATTTTATTAGCTGAGGAAGGGAAAGCAGCAAAACAAACCCCTGAGATTTCCTTATTGTGTAATTCCCTGAAGAACTGGATATTCTGATTTAAGTTAACCAGATCATCTGCCTGTCTGACTCTGTAACAGTTGCTTTGTGTTTTTGAGCAGCTCTGCATCCAAGATCTGGAGGGGGCAGGCTCCTTGAAGCTTGCCTCACCCCTGTGTGCTCTGAGGGAGTACAAAGGAGCCTAAGTTGTTTTCATATGAATGCCACGGACCTGACAGAAACTGTCAATTAAAATAAGAATAGCCTATGGGAAGTTGCACACTCCTGTTGGTTGCCAAGTGTAAATTGAAGGGAAGTTGAAGAGCTTGTTGGTACAGCTGTGGCAGGTTGGGTTGTCAATGACATGACCTTTCCATCCCATCCCTTTCTGGAGGTTTATGCCCTTGTAGAAAGGGTGACACCAAAAATGAATATGTAGCAGCTCTTTGAGCACCACAGTTCATTCAGAAAGTAGGTAACTGTGAACTGTGGTGGCTAAGAATTGGGTGGGGGTGCATTTCTGCTGTCTTGTCACAGGGACAAGAAGCCATGAGCTGCAGGAAGGTGAGATGGAAGGCTAGGAGCCTGAATCCCTTCCACGGGGCAAGACTTGAGAAATGCTGTGTAGTTCAGGGACAGGAGGACTCACCAAGACCTACTTCTGCACCTGCTTTCTTATTTAGGAATGTCAAAATATGACATGGTGTACATGATGTAGCGTATTCCAAACCATTATTTTGTTGTAGTTGTCTTTGCTGTGTATTTATTTATTATGCAAGCCTGTTGTGCTGAGGACTTTTAGGACTCTGATTAATGCAGAAAAAAAAACTTGGCAGGTATAAACAAAGAGTGATGTAGGCATGTGTGTTACAAAGATGAGTAGGCCAATCAAGGTTACACATCTAGGCCAAACCTACAGCTGGAATAAATTGGCATGTTTGGGGGTATGTTTCAGTACAGCTATAACATAGCTGAAATTAGCAGAGCCGTGATCATTTAAGTAGGCCTGAAAAAGCTACACCACTGGAAGGAAATAATGCTTTCAAAAGAAACTTAAAAAATCGTTGTCCAGATGGAGATCAAAGTCATGGATTCTGCTGTTGTTATTTAGTCCCCTTCAACTCTCAGTGCTGCACGTTGTCGTTGGTTTGCATCAAAAGGCTCCAGACACCTATGGGAATGTTTCGTAGAGCAGTGTGTGGAGGAGCTGCTTGGCTGCTCCCTCCTTCTCCCAGAGCTGTATGATCTGCACCTCCCCAACATTTTTATAAAATGTGCTTTAAAGAGTTCATCAGCTCTGACTTTTTTTTTTCCCTCTGGTGACATGATAGTCATTTGTACAGCCAGTAATTGAAATGTCACCAACAGCCAATTATAATTTCAGGTGCAGAATAAGCAGTTAAGTTCTTTAAACAAAAGGTCTCTTTGTCCAGAACTACCTTTGCCAATAAAACAGGAAGCATAAAGGCAAGTAGAAATCATAAGTCAGAGCAGAAGGCATATTGTTCTCTATGGAATGGCTTCACGAGTTGCTTGCAACTCCCTTTTTATTATTATTTTTTGAGGGAAACTGTACAACTGCAACGATGACATTTTTGTCCCATTTTTCATACTACCGTATAGTTCTTCCAGGCAATTACCCTGCCTTCTCCAATAATTCATTTTCATTGCTGAAGTAATATTTAAGACTGGGAGTTGGCTTTTGACTTGTATCTCCTAGTAATCTCAACATCGCTGTCATCCCAAGTACAGTCTGTATTAGTTCATGAACTAAGTGTGTATGCATGTGTGTTTAATATATTAAACAGTGTTCTGACAGCAGGGAAAACACAGGAATAGTACAATTATCCACAGTATCAAACTAACAAAAAAAGTTTTCATTTTTCATGAAAGTTTTCTGGTGGAACTTGATAAATATTCATTGTGTATCTTTATTTTTTTATTGGTTTTCCTTATTAAAAACAAAAAACAAACCTCCTAACCCTCCAGCACATTTGCAAATAAGTAAGTCTCCTTCAGGTTTAATGCATGACTGTGTGTCCAATTAAAAATCCTCATAGTACATGGGAAATTCAGGTCATGGCAACCTTTTCTCTTGTGTTTATTCATTGCACCTGCAGGGTTTCCCCCTCCCCCCGTCCCCAAATAAAGTATCTGATGATAAGATCTGCTTGTTAAATGCATTTAACAAATCAATGCTAATCCATTTTTGTGGCAGGTGGCACGTCGCTGGGGGATTCAGAAAAATAGGCCAGCTATGAACTATGATAAACTTAGCCGATCACTTCGCTATTATTATGAAAAGGGAATCATGCAAAAGGTGAGTAGCTAGTTTTATATTAAATTGCACCAGGGCATTGCATGTTAATCCATAAGTCAGTTTATGAGGAGGAGTACCCCTAACTGCATTGCGTAGGTAGGTTTTTCATCTACTTAGGCAAAAACTAAGCTTTTTCAGCTATCAAGTCCAGTGTGTGCATCAAGATATATTTTTCTGTGTTAAAAATGTCTGCGGTTTCAGTTCACGCAATGCACAGTGTGATTATAGGGAAATAGGTAACATTCAAAAATATCCAAAAGAGCTTCCTGGCACCTGGGAAAGGCAAACAGTAGGGTACGGCATGAATAATGTTTTGCAGATCTAAATTAGCTGCCCAGCACTTGGGTACTTTGGTAAGTGCAAGATAGGGGAGAAAAATGATACCTATTAACATACCAAATACTTTAATATTTTACCAATAGTGTTGTAATAATACCATTTTTAAGTGGAGTTTAATATTTTATAATAGGCTGAATTATGAGAAATATTTAACAATAATTTATATATAACAGTCTGGTCTTGCTGACAGTATTCAACTCGTCCTTCTACTGTGGCTTGCTGATGTAAATGTATTTTTTTAAAAATCATGCTACATGGTACTATGTAGATGGACTGAGAAATCAATAGGAGAGACCCTTCTGCTGCATCTCCAAAACTTACAGGTGTGATCAAAGATGCCAATAAACACCTTGTGCTGTCAAACTTGTTCCATATCTTTTCACATGAGTTTTGTGACCTGTGGGGACTTAACATGTTTGAACCTGCCATTTGCCAGCTCCATGAATGGAAAAAATGCTCTTGGCTCAAGTTACTGGGCAGCTTTTTCCACTGGGTTTTGCGAAGTTCTCGGTTTGGAGTTGCCCATTACAGGTCCCTTTGCTTTAATTATGGGATGGTTGTAGTGCTCTCTCCTTTTTCACTGTCCTGGAGTCAACGAGTGGCAGTTTCACCAGCACAGAGGCAAGAATTAAGTAGCAAAGAGAGTGAAACAAGTTGAAAAGGTGGGGAGGGGAATACCATAGGGCCCATAACGCTGCCCAACCTACACACCCATTTCATTTGGAAAGTTTACAAGTGCTTCTGACAGCCAGCTTGCTACCTCTGAAACTACTACTTTATTATCTACAAGAATGTATTTAACACCGACTTTAAAAGCTAGTTTGGATACTTACTTTTCTGCCACAGCAAATGTTGAGGTTTGCCCTGGGATCACCCTATCTGGGCAGTTCGTGTATGTTAAAAATGAATGGCGGCTGTAGATTCAGAGCAGGTTTCTTTGCTGCAAGGTCTGGATGCACATTTTTCCCCTTTTGCTTTAAGTTAAGCAATGATAACAGGTTATGCAAATGCCTGCTTTCTGAATGCAGCCTCCAGTCTGTCAAACTTGATGACATTAATTTGATGAAAAAAAAAAAATTCTATTGCAGATATAGCCTCTACCAAAACTTTACATGATTTGTAGAATAAATAAGCTCAAAATTTAAGGAGGTGCTTCAGACTATTTTGCACCCGTAAGAACAAAGTTAGCTACACTTTTGCCACCTTCATTCCCTCACTTCCAGTACTGTGCTAGCTGGAGCTGCAAGAAGAGGACAATATGATCTTTATTGTGAAAAAATTTAATAAACTCTGAGCGTGCAACATGGGTCATATTTTTTACCCTAATTCTTTAAAGTTTGCCACCTTCATTCCATCACTTCCAGTACTATGCTAGCTGGAGCTGCAAAAAGAGGACAATATGATCTTTATTTAAAAAAATTTTAATAAACTCTGAGCATGTAACATGGGTCATATTTTTTACCCTAATTCTTTAAATCAGGTGCTTGAGAAGATACTATACTGACCTTTTTCTTAAAAAAAACAATAATAATTCTGTATAGTTCTTATCGTTCTTCAGCTTTTAGGAAGCTGAAGCGCAGCCATTCAGTGCTATTTCTGAATAAAGGAAAACTTTAGGATCTTTGGACAAATTGCCCCTCCATAAGCAAATCCAAATGTCCTGACTTTGCATGAGCAATTGCTAAGTACATATTAGCCTGCGTATTTGCTTACGCTGTCCCTGTACAATCAGCCTGCGCTATAACTAAGTGCTTTTCTGCTCAAGTATGAATCAATCTGCCTGAAGTGAAATCCAGATCTCTGTCGTGCAACGTGGTTCTTTTTTTCCACTTCGCACCCAGCGTGTTGGACTTAGTCATTTTATTTTGCCACTGCAGTGACAGTTTGTTTACCATGTCCAGCAAGAAAAGTTCCGTTTGTAGTTCAGTGTAGGAAGTGATGGCGAACACAAGTTTAGAAGTGGAATACCTAGTCCATCTTCCAACAGGTTCTATCATAGGTGGCAAACCCAAGAGAGTTCTGCCCAGTCTTGCTTCTGCAGATCCCTGTTGTCTTTGCTAGGTCGTTGCCTTACCAGTTCTGCTGCTGGGGTTATTAATTGCATGAGGAAGGTGAGTCCTTCTCAAGCCTGTTGAACTTGGACTTGCAAAACCACAAGGCCTCACGCTGCTCCTTTTTTTTTTGTTTGTTTTGTCCCTTCTGTTGTCCCAAGGTGGCTGGAGAGAGATACGTCTACAAGTTTGTTTGCGACCCCGAGGCGCTTTTCTCCATGGCTTTTCCAGACAACCAGCGCCCCTTGCTGAAGACTGACATGGAGCGCCACATCAACGAGGAGGACACGGTGCCCCTGTCCCACTTCGACGAGAGCATGGTCTACATGCAGGACGGTGGCTGCTGCAACACCCACCCCTATAACGAAGGCTATGTCTATTAACAACAGTGACAGTGAAAGGGGGGTGTCTTCCCCCCCTCCCCCCTTAGGCTTCTCCTCTTTCACGAGACCCAGAGGAAAGCTGACTCGACTTCAGTTTGTTTTTTAAAATAGTACACTAAAAGGGGCTTTTCCTGTTGCATTACTCCTATGGTCTGCCATGGACAGCGCACTTTATTTGAAAGGGGAGGGTTGGAACCTAAACGTTATTCTGTGTAACAGGAGGAAAAGGGTGGGTTTGCTTTTTACTTCAGTTTGGGAAGGGAACATACAGGTTTTAAGTACAAAAAAAAGAAAAAAAAAAAAGCTATATCATGTCTGGTTTGTTTCATATCAGCATAAGATATTGTACATTTTCTCTGGGTATCCATAGTACAGTTAATTCTCATTGTGCAAAATAACCACTTGATGATGATATCAGCACAGCATGCCTAGGGCATTTTTTCCTTGCCATTCTTAATTGTCTTTCTGCAGTTATAAAAGAGAAGCAAAGCATATACCACAGCATTTAATTTAGAAGCTTGCAGTGGCAGACCTTGCACCTTGCCTCCCAAACCAACCAGATATCTCCAGAGTTTTTCCTTTTTTTTTTTTTTAATTATTATTTCTTTGGTACGAGTTGGAAAAAAACTCCTGTTTAATGACAGAGTTGCCATAAATACGATGGCCAAGCAGCACAATCCCTGAGTTCAGACTGCAAGCCACAGGCCACAGCTGGGGCCACGTTGCTATACGTAGATGGCCCCATGCTATGGCTTAGACCTCTCCAGATCCATTTGGGGGTAGTAATTACACGTGGTAGGCTTTCTGATGATCATGTCAGCATTAAATACAGGATCACGATCGGGAGGGAGAAAACATTTCGTATCCTTCCATTTCCTTTGGTACATAAATAAGTTATTTAATCAATAGGAATTAACTGTACTAAGTCACATATCTAATTATGCTGTTTAGACACAGCAAGCACTCCTTGAGAAAAATATCCAATACACTAAATAGGTACTTTAGTAATTTTTAGACACGGTACCCATTAATATGCATTTAAACCTTTTACTGCTGTGTTATGTTGATAACATATATAAATACTAGATAACGCTAATGCTTCTGCTGCTGTCTTTTTCTGTAATATTCTCTTTGATGCTGAATTTACTATGACCATTTATAAGCAATGCTGTAACTACAGGTAGCATTTCAGGACAAAATAGATGACTTGAACCATTTATTGCTTAGAAAAATAGCTTACGCCATAGCTGTGCTATAAGCAGCTTTAATGCGCATCCACAAATGACTAGTAAGCTTCAGCTTGCTGAGGAAAGCTCTGCAGAACCTTTTTGTAATTTTCGGTGGAACGGAGACTTAAAGACGAACTGTCAAAAAAAAAAGAATTACCATGAAGTCGCTGTATGACGTTGTAGTGCTGGCACTGATGTTACCAATCAACTTGTTTTGGACACTAAATGTAAATGTGATCAGATACGCTCGGAAGAGGGTTTTTTTGAGGGTTTTTTTTTGGGGGGGGTGGGGTGGTTGTTACTTATTCAAATCGTTTTATTTTTTTGAGAGGGGTATTCTCAAACCCAAGGCCCACATGCTATTCTGTATGTAAGATTTAAAAAAAAAAAAGAAGCCCTGACAAAACTCCCAAAGTTTTAAATATTTATGAGCACCTTTTCTGAAATGTACTATTTCCTAGTTTGAAGGGAGGGAGAGGGGGGTAAGATCTGGATTTCTTTTTTTGCCCAGTGAAATTTAAATAGGTGTGACATGGAGTACCTCATTTTCCCATATTCCCAAGAAGTGGGAGGAAAATGAATGCACAACCGTAAAACAAGACGACTAATTTTCATCATAACGGATGAATTTCAAAGACAATCCTAGGTGGTGGGTTAATTTTCCAGCCTCTGTCAGTTAAGACACTAGTGAAGCTATGCATATTTTCAAATGCAGTTAATCAAAAGTGAAAAAGTAGTGGTCACTAGAAACCACAGGTGCAAAAAAAAACATTTGGGCAGGTATTTAATGTACTCAGATCCATAAGACAGCATATTTTACGGGAGTGTATATATGCCTTAAAATGTCACCTAATTCTGTCATCCCTAAGTCTCAATGGCACTTAAAATTTCCGTGATCAACCCAGAATCAGAAGTCTAAAATTGCAGAATTAGCAAAAAGGAAAGGGAAAAAGGTTGAGTAAGATTGTTTAAAAAAAAAAATAATATGTGATTTCCATTGAAATAAGGTTCAAATGAAACATGCTTTGATGAAAAGTCCTTGGATTGGTTTTGGTTCTTTAATGCCAGCACGGAGCGCCTCTTGCCTGTGGCAGGATGTGGAGATTTGGGAAAGGGGTTGGACAAAAAAGGAAAAAAAAAAAAAAAAAGGGAAAAAGAAAAAAAAGAGGAAAAAAAATATGCATCAAATGTGTAATATTTAAGAAGAAATATATATATATATGTATACGGTAGTGACTCACTGAACAAAACAAGCAATCAGACCAACATTACATGATCTCTCAGCAGAAGATATAAAAGTCGTTCACTGAACTGATTAACCCTTTTTAAAAATGTACCTAAGAGGTTTATTTAAAGTCTGTTTTTATTCCAATTTTTTTTGTTTGTTTGGGTTTTTTTTTTATATGCATCAAATGTGTAATATTTAAGAAGAAATATATATATATATGTATACGGTAGTGACTCACTGAACAAAACAAGCAATCAGACCAACATTACATGATCTCTCAGCAGAAGATATAAAAGTCGTTCACTGAACTGATTAACCCTTTTTAAAAATGTACCTAAGAGGTTTATTTAAAGTCTGTTTTTATTCCAATTTTTTTTGTTTGTTTGGGTTTTTTTTTTTTTTTTCTTCTTCCCGTTTGTTTGGGGTTTTCAGGTAGAATAATAAATCTGGCAGCTGATTTCTGCAAGATTGTTGTGTATTGGATTCCTGACCATTTGGAGTGGAGAGGCCCCTGCAGGAAGGAAGGCTCTTCTTTTGGAAGAGGCGATGATGGTCCCTTCCCAGTGCCTAGAATAGCTTCCTGTAAAACATAACCACAAAAAAATACATAAATTGAGATGTATGTACGATTCATAGATGAATCATAGCCACCGTTTGTTTGGGGTTTTCAGGTAGAATAATAAATCTGGCAGCTGATTTCTGCAAGATTGTTGTGTATTGGATTCCTGACCATTTGGAGTGGAGAGGCCCCTGCAGGAAGGAAGGCTCTTCTTTTGGAAGAGGCGATGATGGTCCCTTCCCAGTGCCTAGAATAGCTTCTTGTAAAACATAACCACAAAAAAATACATAAATTGAGATGTATGTACGATTCATAGATGAATCATAGCCAGGATTTAGGTTGCCAAAGCATCATATTTGACTGACAAAAGAGAGAGGGGGACGGTCTATGTAAATCTAGAGAAAGATTGATTCCAACTAAGAACACTTGCACGTTTTCACGGGGTGTTTGAATATTTGAATGTGTGGGGCGTTGGGGGCAGGGTGCTGGGTTGTCGTTTGGTTGGTTGGGTGGGATTTTGGGGAGGGGGTAGGGGGTGTTTTCAAGCTGTACCACAGCCAGAGAGAAAATGCAGGCTGTGTTTGTGCCTGGTTTTGCTGCCCAGGGTATCGCCGGGGGGTGTCACTGCAAGAGTGGGGTACGGCTGGAGGTGCTGGGGTCTCCCTTTTGCTGTGACAGTTCAGTTGCTTGAATGGAGGTGAAATTAGACAAGGACTTGGCAGATCCCTTCAGAATCCATTTGGGAGAGAGTTTAAGGTGACAGGTTTAGGGCAGCGCACAGATTTTGCCGTAGGTGTGTGACTACCCATAACAGAGAGTCTGAGCCTTTTCCTTCCAGGGTCACCCCACACGCTTAACCACAGTGCAAATCTTAACATCCATTCCATGAAAGCATGAATTTAATACACTTCTCAGACCAAATCCTGCTTCACTTCCAGCTGGCTGCTGTGGTAACCAGGGGAAATGGGGATACAGGACCATTAAGGATCATTTTCTCTGGGAGTTCCCTGCGAAGAGCCCTTTGCTCGGAATCTTTCCATCTTTGAGATTCTCTGGTACCTGGGGCTGTTCCCCTGGGATTGGCACTTAAGAGTTTTATTGCCTCGGTGTCTGACTGGTTTGGGTTGCAAGTCCATCTTTGCAGGACAATATCATCCAGCAGATACTTTTGCCTTGTTTGTGGTTTTTTGTTTGTTTTTAATACACTTCTCAGACCAAATCCTGCTTCACTTCCAGCTGGCTGCTGTGGTAACCAGGGGAAATGGGGATACAGGACCATTAAGGATCATTTTCTCTGGGAGTTCCCTGCGAAGAGCCCTTTGCTCGGAATCTTTCCATCTTTGAGATTCTCTGGTACCTGGGGCTGTTCCCCTGGGATTGGCACTTAAGAGTTTTATTGCCTCGGTGTCTGACTGGTTTGGGTTGCAAGTCCATCTTTGCAGGACAATATCATCCAGCAGATACTTTTGCCTTGTTTGTGGTTTTTTGTTTGTTTTTTAATAGCAGGAAATAGATCAATGTGTGCAGAAGGTATTAGGAGGAAATCTCTGAATTGTTAATGGCTGTGCTTTCTCCTCTGAAGAGCATTAGCTTCAGTTCACGTAGGACAGGTGATAGCACCCACGAACAGCCCTTTTCAGTGCTCACATTAATAGCACGGAGGACTTTTCCAAATAATCTCCTTCAAAGATGTTTTGGGAGCCTTAATTAATATATTGCTCTCTAAGAATCATCACTCTGAAATGCCCCACTTGGGTCTAGGAGGTTATTTTCTCAGTTCTCTTTGCCAGTTGGTTGGGGGTGGTTTTTTGTGTGTGTTTTGGGGTTTTGGTTGTATTTTTTTTTTCTTTTATCAGAGGTTTCTCTGCTGGGAAAGGAGGGGGCAGCTGGGAGCAGGTGCCTGTTCAAAGTCCCCTGCATTTTGCTAAGGTGCCAGGCTGAGAGCTGGAGCATCTCAGTACGTAGCTGAGCCCTGTCCTCCTTATTCTCTTAGGGAGGGGGGAACATCGACTTCTGTGGCTTCTGCTGGAGGAGTGGGGATCTCTGGCAGAGCAGGGGAATGGAAAGTGAGGGGCTGTAGCATTTTAAAACTACGAGATTACCCAGAGGACGTCTGTCAGACCCCTGAGAATCATAAATGTGTCATCAAAGGGCTGTACCTCACCGCCCGGCTCTCCCGGCTGCGTAGGTAGGTATAGTTAACTCCACGTTTTACTTTAGGAGGTTGCAATACTAGTTTCCCCCTTCCAACACCAATTTTTCCTTCTGTGGGAAGGAAATACCTGTGCCACCTTCTTATGTGCTAGTCTGAAACTGCCTCTGAAGGGTCTCAGCGACGTTTTCCCAAAGAGCTATTTTTGTGTGAGGATGACACTGCAAACATCACCAAAAGAAGGGGTAAAGAAACTCCAAGAAGGTGTCCACACGTCGTGTTCTCCCAAACTGTAGCCTTATTTACCCCAGAAACGTATCACGTCCTTAATACTGCAGCAGTATTATCCTTATTAAATACTTCCATTGGACTGTACTCAAAAACACACAGCATACCCTGTGTGTGTATACCCAAAGCATATCTTTGGGGTTTTTTGAAAGTAGTTTCCTGCTGTTAATGGAGGTTACAGGAAGGTCTCCCTGAGACAGGGTTGCAATCAAGCATTAGGATCTGGTAAACCATAGTTCTGGGTCTTTGCCCTTGCAAAGCTCTCTGGGTGTTCCTGCCCATGCCCATGCTTTCTAGTTGCATGGTAGAGAAGCAATTACAGTCATTCTTCAGTCTTTTGGTGGGGTTTTTTGGCTTATTTGGTTAGTTTATGAGTAGCTATGATTTGTTTTATTCCAGAAAAAATGTCTCTATCTATCTCTTTCCACCTTCCAGGTAACCAGGTAGATACTCGGGGTCCAAAATAACATTTTTGCTGTGGAATCCACAGTACAGACCGTGGCAGTTCCTTGCTGCTGCCCTAAAAAGGAAAGACCAGAGGAGATTTCACTGTTTTCTTATATGTCCCTGCCATGATGGGACCAAGCTGATCTGTCTGAAGGTAGTTTCAACCAATTCTTCACTCACCCATGGTATTTTGAACAGTTTGCTCATTATTTAGACTGGTGGCACTTTACAGATGCCTAGGTAGGGAGCTGGGTGTTTTAGATGGACTGCAAAGGGCTCTCTATGGTGGCTTTCAGTGACAGCCTTGCACGAGGAGCAGCATATGGCTACCTGACCTAAATAGAGGCAGAAGGAGGTGGTTTTTGAGGTACCAGCTTTGAGATCTTGGCTGAAATAGGCAGTTAAGGCTGCTGGGGGGCTGGCTGGGGTGAGCCTGCCCTGGGAGACCTGGCGAGGAGCTCTGTGGTCATGTAGAAAGGCAGAGAGAGCATGATCCCAGCGTGGCCGGGTACAGAGACACAGAGATGTGGGGGGGGGGAAAGTCCATCAGGGGCAATCTGGCCCTACCAACTAATCCAGAGCTGATTAGGACAGGAAGGAGGAGGTTATATGACCGATACAGTAAATCACAGAGGTAATTATTTGAAAGACATGCTGCAGGAGAATCATAAGAAATGATGGAAAGTAATAAACTCTGTAAACAGCAGTGATTTTTTTTTTTTTTTTTTTAAGACCCTAGTGCTTGTGGGAGCGCTTCAGGAAAAGGAAGAGAGAAAGTAAAAACACAGAAAGGGACGACGATATTAGATGAGAACAACAGGAGTCAAATCATGGGCTGCATTAGGGGACCTGGAAGATTGCGGTGTTTTAGATAAGGAAGGGACTAAGATAAGTAGAGAGTCAGTAAACTGAGATAAGAGCAAGAGAGAGAAGGTAATTGGAGGCAGTGCACTTTGTGGTCAGTGGGCCAAACGTGTTAGGCTGACAGAGCTGCACCAGGGCTGTGTTTGGCCCCGGTAGTGTGTCCCCAAGGCCAGGAATATCAGAACTGACTTTGGAGCGATTGTTGATAATTTAGCAAAACCATCTGCACAGTGTTTGGTAGCTGTTAAAAGAGCAAACAAGATACTGGGATATGCAGAGAGTGTTCTGGGCTATAAATGTAGTGACTTTATTGTCCCACCATATTTATTAAAAAAAAAAAAAAGAAAGAAAAAAAGAAGAATACCTTACAGGATAATGGGTCAGATTGTGGTTTGGTGTAAATCAGCTCGGTTTCCTTGAAGTCAGCTAAGTAGCTTTATGCTAGCAGAGTCTGTGACCTGTATTCAGTAATGTGTGTGCCTATCTAGTGTGGTATATACACAGGGCACTTTTACTTGTTACATTATTCAGAAAGATAAACAAATGATCAAGACCTGGGGCCTAGCATGAGACCAATAATAAAAGATGACATTAAACAAACATGTATGTCTTCTGAATTCTACTGATGTAGGGAACTCGTTCCTTTTTTGTATAAAGCTCTTTCCTGGGGCTCCGTACACCCCTTTAATCCTTAAAATGATCTTTTGTGACCACTGCTGGCAGACTCTATGTGCTGGAGTCCCTGCTGCAAGTGACTCAGCGTTGGTCTCTGCAGAGGTGCCTGTGATTTGTAGGGTCAGGCTACTTTTCCAGCTGCTGATGAAGACCATGGGGACATTTCCAAGTCTTAAGGAGTGCACTAAGCTTCCAGCCAGGACTAGCAAATTTCAGGTACGTTGTGGATTCAGCTACAAAGGCTAAACTTGCAAAGAAATTTCAGCCATTGCTCTGCTCCAAATTACCAGGCTCTGTGAGCCCAGCTGTAAGAACTTAGGATATTTAAGGGCCTCCACAGAATCCTTCAGAAGCTGGTCAGCTGAACCAGAGCTTCTCTGCTTCCTGCAGGAATGAAATGTGGGAGAGACAAGGTGAGTGAAGACCTGGATCTGCATCTACAGAGAAATAAAATGAAGAACACCTTTGTATTATTATTTGAGAGTTCCAGTGTGACACTGCAGGAGGGAGTTCATAGGAGTTGAGGCAGTCAAACGTTTCCCTGGAGCCCAGAATAGATCCCTACACCCAGAAAAGGACTGTTAGTTTTGTGCAGCACATACGTGTGTCTGCTCAGCATTCAAGCCTTCATGAATTTGTTTTTTGGTGTTTAGTTCCTCCTGATACACAGGCGAATATTCTGCTCAGTGACAAGTTTTCTTTTGGACACTCTGATGCTCTACTTCATAGTAGGTAAAGTTTCTTTGTGAATTTAGCCTTAATGACTGAAGAAGCACTGCCACTTCAGGAAAGGTAAATTCCTGCAGCTGTGCAATCCGTTGAACTGAGTGGTTTCCATGATCATGATCTCGCCTCGGGTAAGTGGCAAAACCAGTCCTTGAACCTCAGCTTGGCTTATTAATGCTTTGTGCCAGCTAAACACCAGGAAAGCAGCTCCACGCATCAGGTAACCTTCTCTTGCCCCTCTGACCACTTCTGCATTTCCAATCCCCACATCTAAGGTTATGGGAGACCTGGGAAGATACAGAGAGCCATCATAAGAGTAAGCAAGGCTTACAAATGGCTTTTGTATTAGCAGAAACTTACAAGGATTCAACTTGGGACAGGTAGTGGGGAAGGAATAAAATCAAGGTCTATAACATCATAAATTGTTTGGAGAAGAAGAATAGGGAATCAAGATTTACTGGGTCTCAATTTATTGGAGGGACAATAGAAAAAAAAACAGTTGAGGCACTTTAAGAACATTAAGGAAGTACTTTATCATACAGCATAATCATTAATTTGTAAAATTTCTTGATGTAAGCTGTTTTGGGTGGCACAGGTCTTAAATGAATTAAGAAAAATCGCTTAGATGAATTCGTGGAAGAAATGGCCAACAGAGATTCCCAACTATGATGAAGTTGAGCTCTTCAAACCAGACTCCTTAATACAGAGACTGTCAGCCTTTTAGAGGACACGCCAGAGTCACCCTCTTCCCATACTCTCTTTCTAAACACTGGTGCTGGTCTATCCTGGGGTGGATGGACCTTTGGCTACAGGTGATTTGGTATCTCCTAGAAGTGAGTATTATTGGAAATGAAGCCCCAAAGTTCTGGTGGTACAAGGTAGTGTTCTCTATCCTGCATTTTGTTTGGGTCCTGTGATTGAACTGAAAAGGGTGTAACCCAACTGGCTTCAGTAGTTTGTGTGTTTTTACACTAAATCTGTAAATTTGAACCTGGGATCCTGGAATCCTTTGCCTCTGGGATTTGTTTTCCTTACTAACAAACACACCCTTTATAAAGAGCTGTTGTCGACTTGCGTGTGATTACTAAGCTGCTGACATTGGGGTCGGAGTTATTTTTAAAGGGAGAAGAGAAACATTGCCTCATTTGTGTGTAACTGGGAACTGTACGTCTTTCAAAAAAGAAGAAACAAACAAAAAAAAAACCCAAGAAAAAAAATGTGACCAATTAGTGAGTAATATGCCCATTTATACCCCTTCCACTTAACACCTAACATTTCACCGTGCTGTTTTCTTTGTGTGGCAATTGCACATATAGCAAGCCAAGGTTACTTAGAAACATATAGGGTTGAAGCAGGACTCAGAAGTTATAACCCCTCAAAAAAAGGAGAGAGAGAAAAACGCAATAATGAATGTCTTTCCCTTCTCATATTGCCTCTAACTCTATCAATAACATATTCCATAATGCTTTAAGTTCCATCCTCAACAGATAACATTAAGCAGTACATATCCTAATTTCATCAGACTTGGACTCTTGCTCAAAACCTTAGGTGACTTCATGCATTTATATCAATTGTATCAACAGACCAGGGCATCTGACTCTTTGAAAGCAGGTGCGGATCCACACAGAGATTTCTCCTGACAAGATGGTTTGGGTTTTGATGGGATGGTTATGTCAAGCACAGACAGCAGGAGACCCGTATCTCTCTTGTAAAATAATAGAAAAAGCTCTGGGAATACTGTGTATGCAGTGTCTTCAGTTAGCAATATTTTTGGAAGAAAAAAGGCAGGTTTATTTGGCTGATTTGTGGTACTTGGGGATGACCCTGTGCATAAACTGTAATGGGAAGCCAGTATTTCTGAAAATTTATATGAGAGGATCTAGCCAGAGAAGCGTGACCTGCTGACTCATTGTCCCAAAATGGTATCAGTCTAAAATATCATTGCAAGTGTGAGCTGAATTCTCATACAAACCCTAAATGGGACAGACAACCATTCCATATATTGGGAGAGTGTCACATATAGCTGTACCCAGTAGAATCGGAGAAGAAAGAATCCCGAGACCATAAAGTATAAGAAAACAAGATAATAGCTCTGTCTTGCCACAAATTGGCGCGGACAAGCTGTAAATTGTAACTCATGAGCAGTAAAAATTATCTTAGAATGGCTTGATCAGAGACCTTTAATTCTGGGGCATCAGGTGAGTGCAGGTTCTGTTGGCCTGCACGCCCAGGATCACCCTTCTCTCTGGAGACGTAACTAACTCAAGCTAATGGACTTTTGCACTACATGAAGTGGTCTCAAATATGATAGGAAAAAGTTTAATTGGAATGTTCAACCAGATGTGTTAAAATCATCATGTTAAAAAAACGCACTTCTCTGTAATGATAAGATGAAAAAATGGGAATCAGTACATAGACAGCAACATTATTGCTAAAGAAAAGAATCCTGAGGGGCTTATATAGGTAGCAAAAAGGACAACCAGTCCAATGTTTAAGGTTTTAAATATTTATACAGGTATAGGGTAGCTTCCTTTTTTTGCATGACCCTCCTTTATGAAGGAAAAATAAGCTTCCACTTAAAAAATTCAATAGCTATCAAACTTTCTAATCTTCTTCTTTATTATCTTTACTGAAAGATGAATTTAAGATTTAAAGCTGAAGCCTCTAACCCTCTCTTTACTGGATGCAGTTGTTGCTATGCCGTATTTATAGAATACATCATGGCGCTGTGTGATATAATGTTTTAATTGACATGAATGTGAAGGAGATGTATTACCATGCCTGAGCTGCTTGTTGTTTCCATGCTGTTTAGTTGTGATGGCAGAAGGACATTTTACAGCTCCTCCCCCCAAAATAAAAAAGGCTTTTATAGCAGCATTCTCAAGCATCTTTTATTTCCTCTGAGCTTCATATGCTAAAAAAAAAAAAAAAAGAAAAGAAAAAAAAAGAAAAAAAAAGAAAAAAAAAAAAAAAAAAAAGGAGAGAAATCTATTTACTGAATGTTTAGAAATTTTTGAATAATGGCATGGGTTTCATTGTTTGTCTGCCTATGAGGTTAATGACCATGATGGAAAGTCTCAAGTCCTGACAAAGTATTTGAAAGTGAGATCAAGGTAGAACCTCTTACAGAAATAGTACTGATGTGTTAGCTAATATTTGTGCACTCACACACATATTCAAAGTGCTTCTTTCCAGAAAAGTTATCAAATATTTCAGACATTTATAAGATAGAAGTTGGTGGTTCCTGTTTGAGACTTTTTTATATTGCACTGTCACTGTCTATTGTCTATGGACAGACTCAGAAATATTCACCCTGTTATAAATTTATCATGATAAGGCTATAGGAAGCTCTAAAAATGCCTTGAGAATGTAGACTTTGAAAATTTAAAATTTTATTTTCCTTATCTGAAAACCTCAGAGTCTAAGAGCTTACTGAGATGTCAGTTGTAACATTCTGAATGGGTTTCTCTTAAAGAGATGTGCTTTAATGAAATTAGTCTATTTTGATCTTTAGTCTGTTGTCATTTTGGAAGGAAACTTCAGATTTTGTGGGAAGAGGAGGGAAACTTTATCAGAAAATAAAGGAAGATTGAGTTTTCCAAGGTACTGGAATGTGAGGTTGCCCAATGGAGCAGGAAAAAGAAAGTTAAAAATGCATGGATAATTACTGTTGACATATAGCTTTGTGATTTACTACGTGGATACTATTCATGTACATAGACTCTATAGGCACTTTATCTAATAGCCATGTAATTAATGTATACAATATTAATATACAAGTGCTTCTATTAAGAGATGTCATTAATGATCTTGCCATCCTGAAGCTGTTAGGTACAACTTAGTGTGGTCCCCATAAGACATTTGTTCCGGTCTGTCAGTATTAGACGAAAAAGCCAAAGTAAATTCTTCCCAGTACATAAAATCTACTAATAAAGCTACATGATATTTCAAAAGCAGCCAGTCTCATTGCTCTGGAAAGGGAGCACACAGGCCGATTTTTGGTGAGATGGGTAGAAAATGTATGGAAGTGGATCAAGGAGGGCTTAAAATATACTGACAAGTCAGATCTCTAGGAACAGACTAGACACAGAACTGCACTGATATATAATATATTCAGAGTAAAAAGTAGAAAACTTTTTGTTTCGCCTTTGTCCAGTTTCAAAATGGATGTGGAAATTAGAAAAGGATTGAGAAGCAGTTCTGAGAACAAGTTCTCGTTACTGCCATAAGACAATCATTTATTTGCTGCAAGATTATGCATAACAATAGAAAAATGTTCAGCTTCCCCTGAGAATTGTAAAACACAATGTCTTCACAAGGCTTCAAGAAAAAAGAATAATAATTAGTGAGTTTAAGGTTAAGTATAATAATTATGACAGGTAGCAGAGACTTTAGGATTGTAAATATAATCGTCTTTGTCAAAAGAAGTTAGAGAGAAGAGTATTTAGTCACAATGTTTTAATGTACATAGTTCAAATGCTTTTCTCGGAGTCTGCCTGAAGGTCTACAGGCTTGGTGTCCCTCTGCCTTTTTTATACCCATATGTGATGTGTAGTTTCCTCAATGGGTGAACATTCTCTGCACAGGTGGAAGCCTGAACTGTGAATGGAAGGAGAGCAAGGGCCAACACAATCAGAAGCATCAGTTTTTGTCAACATTTGCTGGCAGAAGAACTCAACTTATTGGCTTGGTAAGATCTCCAGCGTTTCACAGGGGTGCTATGAATTTTTCTGTATGGTTTAGAGCCTGGAGTCTGTTAAATTCAACAATCCTGGGCCCAAGATATCCCTACTCTACCTCATTATCATATGGATGAAGCTAATCTAGTCTTCCTTATTGGGTTTTTGTGTTTACTTGCTATGAGGATACTGATTCATTCCGCCTCTGCCCCTTCTTTATACATTTATTCTTGTATAGAGGGTGTGAAATGAGCAAGGTCAAACCAATCAGCACAAATGCAAATGAAGATAAAAAGTAAAGAACTGGGCTGTGGCATCCAGTTGTTTGCTGTCTTCTCCATGCAAATCCAAGAGTTTTTCTTCCTCTGTGATGTTTTTTTTAAGCTGTTAACAGGGTATTATTTTTGTTCTGTATCTCTGTCACCGCCAGAACACTGTAATCTGCTGTTTCTTCTCTTCAGCTAAGAAAAATCCTTTTTTCTTTTTATCCCATATACTTCACTTGGCGTGGGTTCTTCTTCCGTGTTTTACTCTCTTTCGTTGTGAAAATCTCCTTTTCAGAAAGCTAAGGCAGATACCTCAACTTATTCAGAGAGGTCAACATATCTCAGAGAGTAGCGTGATTTCTGCAGGAGTGCTTTCGGGGTGGGCTTGTCCTGCTAACCAGGACCCAAAATGGCAGCCCCAGTCAACAGAAAAGGATAGAATCAAATTGATGTTTTTTGAGGCTTTGTAATCTTAACAAGAGAAAAGATCAACCAGGGTGCTTGCATGTTAGATGGACTCTGTGTTTACTAGGAGGTTGTTCTGTCCTCGTACAATTCCATCTATCCCTGGGGTATTTTTTAGAGTCAGAGAAATGATGGAGCAATATTGAATAAGTAATGTTTTTGCATAGTTTTTATTCATAAAAGAGGGGAATTCAGGGCAGGTCTTTGTTTTTCACTCTTACTTTTAATAAAATAATTTAGTAGTTAATAGAAACAGGGGCTAAAGATTTACTGTGTGATCCATCCAAATCACAGTGACCTTTCTTTGAACATGAGCTATCAGAAGTACAGCATGAGCAGGGCTCTTATGAGACCTCAAAATTTGTTTGCTTTTGCACCTAATGCCAGAAGTTAAACTCTGTTCTCCTAAGGCCGAAAGGCTAATGTACTAATTTACAGTGTCGTGCAGCTGCCTATTTGGTTGAGTTTTCTTTTCTTCTCACAGAAGGTTAATTTCCATAAAAGGGATTTTGATTTGACTGGGCTTGTTTGGACAAGATTTTATGGGATTTGGTTTCAGTCATGGTGTTTGATGTCTCACTGCATAAAGAAATACAGCACAAGGACAGAGACTACTGTTTAATTTTTCACTAAACAAGCCTATCAAATGTCTTTTTGTATTAAATGTGTGTGCAGGTATGCTGTCCTGGGCTACTGGAGTATTTTCCCATGTCTAACGCTTAGCAATATTGTGTTAACCTAGAGCTTTTTATCACTCTGGTCTTAGTGGTGCTTATTTTCAAGGAATACATAGAAGTGAAAACTGATTGAACTAGATAATAGGCTGTAGGAATCAAATTAGTTCCACTTGTCACGTCCCGAGTTCATAGCTATCTAGGGAAAGTATTTGATTGCTAGAAAGTCACTGCAGAGGTTTTCCACAGCCATGTTTTAAAAGTGTGGTGGTAGGTACCCAACAACCCCAACGGGACAAAACAAAGTTAAAGTAGTTGAGAGACATGCACTTGATCAAGGCAATAGCTCTTGAAGAAGTTGGTTTCTAACAGTTGGTTTGTAATTAGAGCTAATAACATTGATTAGTAATAGAAGAAAGGTGAAAGAACCTGTTGATTGCTATTACTCAGATTCCTTTGATGTTCCGGGCTCTCTAGCACGCAAGAATCACAGCGTAGATCAAAAATTTCCATCAAGAACCTGCAACATAACTGAAGCAGAGGAAAGAAAAGTTTCAAAGCAGTAAACAAATTCATCTTCTTTAACTTTACTGGATGAAATCCAAGCTGAATTTAGTCCTTTACAACCTTGCTGAATTCAAAGTCATCTGCAGGGGGGTAACCGATGGCAGCATTTGCCCCTGTGACTGATTTAGAAATGCATCTTCATTTGGCACAATCCAGCAACGATGAAAGGCAGCAGCACTTTGTGAGCTTTACCGAGCAAAAAGGTTTAAGGCAGCTGACAAGCGTCATAAGATATTGTTGTACCAGCTTGTATTGATTGTGCTGGAGGGCACCTCCTTGTGGAAGAGGATTGATTTTTTGGTGTTTTCACAAAGACATTTTAATAGTCTTTGTACTTGCTGTCACGTCGCAAAGGCCCGCAGGCAAGACATGTCTGATACCACAACTTTAAATGATCAGCCCTTCAGCCTTCAATAAGCATCAATTAATATTGTATAAAAACATCTCCAATGCAGTTACTCTGAAACCCAATTTTTATAAGTTATAAGGTCAAATTCTGTAAATTCGTGCAATAGCAAAGAAATCAGTGCCATCCAGGAATTAAATTAGCTCAGCTTCAGAGAGAGATTAAGAGAAAGAGTACTCAGTTTCAGATTCTTTGTTAAGAAGGTCAAATTCTTAAACTCATGAAAATGTGAAAGCTGTTAATTGCAATCATTTGAGTCACTGGATAGAAAATAATTCCTAGAGTTTTTCCTTTGTTTCTTTACTCAGAAATTTCATGCTTCTATCATTTACTGAGGCAAAAATTCACAGAGAAGAAATGATTAGCTAGTTAACTTTCGCGAATTTGGACATAAAAAGCAAGGAAGAGACAGTGTTTTATATATGTAGGCATGGTCAAATGTCTAAAATATTCCTAAAGATTTATCATAGGTCAATTAATTTCGTAAGTCTATGTTCAATTTACCATCAGGTGCCACATCTGTTGGGCTGTGGTGGAACATCTGCTCCAGCAGAACTGAGGTACTGGTTGTCGTAGCTGCTCCAAACAGCAACTGGTGCCTTTGTGGATTCTCATGGCTGCAGTAGTTGATGCTACCCCCCTAAGACAGTAGTAACTGCTGGAATTGCTCGGCTGCTGCAGCTGCCATCATTCAGTCATGAGTGTGCTCATGGTGCATAGAATCATAGAATGGTTTGGGTTGGAAGGGACCTTAAAGATCATCCAGTTCCAACCCCCCCCATCCAGCCTGGCCTTGAACATCTCGAGGAATGGGGCATCCACAGCTTCTCTGGGCAACCTGTTCCACTGCCTCACCACCCTCACAGGAAGGAATTTCTTCCTAATATCTAATCTAAATCTTGCCTCTTCCAATTTAAAACCATTCCCCCTCATCCTATGGCTCCACTCCCTGATAAAGAGTCCCTCTCCATCTCTCCTGTAGCCCCTTTAGGTTGGAATGGACTCTAAGATCTCCCCGGAGCCTTTTCTTCTCCAGGCTGAACAACCCCAACTCTCTCAACCTGTCCCCATAGGAGAGGTCCTCCAGCCCTCTGGTCATCAAATGATCTTGCCATGCCATGAAGTCCTGTATCCCAGCTACGTGCCATTCCAAATATCATATTCTCTGGGACTCTAAGGTCTCTCTCCAGAGCCTTTTCTTCTCCAGGCTGAACAACCCCAACTCTCTCAACCTGTCCCCATAGGAGAGGTCCTCCAGCCCTCTGGTCATCAAATGATCTTGCCATGCCATGAAGTCCTGTATCCCAGCTACCAGAGGAGAGGTCCTCCAGCCCTCTAATCATCAACTGATCATGCCATGCCATGAAGTCCTGTATCCCAGCTACGTGCCATTCCAAATATCATATTCTCTTCTGCTTCCATTCCTCCTGTAGTTGTAATTCTCACCTTCTTACATCATGTACCTTAATATAGGCCTGGAACAGAAACCAAGGGTTTGCCATGGAGCCAACAGATAGTGCATTTCTCCTGCCTTTGCTGTTCTGACTTGGCTTTTAGAAGCAGCACTGACAATGCACATGCCTAAATTAGTTGCCCAAAGTCAGATAGGGAAAATATTTTCCGCTGCTTTATTTGTTGTTTTGTCTTAGTAGTGCTTAGAAAAGCCTTTTGAATTTTCTGGAGGTGTATATGTGAGTTGCTGCCATTATAATGCAAATTACAGATTAATCCCAAATCAACATGGAGGTAAATAAAATTAATAGGACTATTTCCTCTGATGTCCATTGTAGGTTGATCTGTGTTAATAAGATTTCTGAAGTAAAAGCTTTCTTTTACTGTATATTCATACAGCATTTTGTGAAGCGGGGTCTGGAATCTGTTTTTTACTGCTGCTGCACTAAAAATAGCAGTGATGTAATGCACTTTGCAAAGACTGAGCTTTACTGTGGAACCTACAGTCGTAGCTTCTAACTTTTTCTAGCTTGTAACTTTTATTTGTAACTCTCTGCATATTCACCCAAGGAAAGCTCAATTACTTAAGTGTTGGGAGAAAGTAAAGAAGGGCAAAGAAATGAGAAGATGGAAAATGTTGGATGGTTCTTAAGAAATAAAGGTGGCTTCTATTCAAATAAATCAAATAAACCTTCATTTAGTTGCTTGTTTGTGTAGAACTTCAAAGAGTGAGGGTGGAGAGCAAAAAAATCTTATTTTTATGAAATACAAATCTGGAGTATTTCAAGACAGATCATACCCAGGTCATTATCAGAACCATCAACACTATTTTTTTCTGGAACAAATATGCCAAAAAACCCCCTGCTTCTTTTGCACAATACTGATCAGAAAAGCAGAGAAAATAGTAGAGAAAACGTGGAAGACAGACAAAGAGAGAATGAGTAACATGACTTTGTGAATCAGCAAGTATTGGCAGTGCTCCTTAAACTCTTAACCAGCTGGAAAAATTTGGCTCTGACAGTAAGCTTGAATAGAGAATATTTATATTCTGCAGGGTAGCAGAATAAAAAAGAAAATATATTAACTAACTTTTTGAAGATGAAAAATTATAAGATCAGGTAATATACATATAAAATTCTTTATTTGTATACATTATGTTGTATGTTCTATATTTTGCATCTTGTACATGGGGAACAGCTACTATGTCCTCCAAGCACGTGAATCTTGATTTCTGATGTAAGATGCTGATGGGGCTTTCATTTTAGTGCAGTTGTCATCTTTCCTTCAGCAGCATTTTTGGGGAATGGAAGGATAAATTACTTTGAAAGAGACTAGCTGAACAGTAGAAGAGTATTGAAGTGATGAGGTTTTTCTTACACAAACCTGGCATGAGAAGGTTCTGCCTTAGAGTTAATTTTGAAAGCCTATGTTGTTGTTTTGTGTATGTGTAGATATATATATATATGTGTGTGTGTGTATGAGACACAACCCAAGAGGTTTTTAAAAGGAAGATGCAATGTGAGAACAATGCAGACATTTGGGGATAAAAACAATCGTATCCAAAGCACTTTACCTAATTAAAATAGTGGATCTTAAGCATTAGGTTAAGATGTTCAGGGATCAACTGCATAATTCTGTCACTCAAGGAGTGCAGAAGCTTATAAATATCATTAGAGACAGAAAAATACTGTACATGGGTTATCTCACCCAGCTCTCTGCTGTGTTTCATACAATATGCCTTCTACTGTTTTAAAAATGTTTAACTTCCAACTCTGCCTTTAAAAACAATGTTGAGTAACTGAGAAAATATTCCCATGCAAATATGATGTTTTATTCTTAGAATTAATGTGGAATAGGTAATGAATGCCAGGTTATGAGGAGTTGTGGTTGTATAGTAGATACTGCAGAGAATTTAATAGCTACTATTGCATGTCTGAGACAGAAAAATCTTTTCTTATGCAGTCTTCAAACATTTCATGTGATCTTATGCAGAATCAAAGGAATCCCTAGTGATGTCTTTCTAGTCCCTCTGCGCCATTAGAGGTACAGCTGGATTGTAGTCGTAGGACCTTGCAAAGGTCTACCTGTGTATCAGCAGATATATTTCTCTGACAGAAAGGTAGAGTGATGGCAATTATAGGTCAACCATCTGAGAAATGAATGAGCCCAAGGGCTCAATTCTAACCCAGAAGCATGAGCACGTAGAGTTGGTTTGCTGTGTTCCTTGTCAGTTTAACTCCCTTTTAGGTTGCACGATGTTATCAATGGTGCAGCATGTTTTCATACTTAGCAGTGGAACTGCTTCCTAGATAATATATTTTCAACTGGGTATGAAAGAATTTAGATAGTTGACTTTTCTTTAATGTTTATCAGGGGAAAGTATGCTTGAAATCTGTTGTCAAATATTTGTCGTATGAACTACAGACGGCTCAGAAAAATGAACGAGTGATGGTGCTGTGGGCCCAGAGACCTGTCTTTTCATACCGATCTTTACCTGACCTCCTTTAGAGGGATGGCCATCATATTCATTTCTCTCTGCTCAAGTTCTCCGTCTGTGAAATGGGAGTAACTGCATTGATTTGATATTCCCAAATGAAGAATATTATTGTTATGCATAGCAATTGATTATACAGCCTTCTATGAAGGCTTAGGTTTTCCAGAAATGGCTCCAGTGGGGGTCCAGGGAAGAGCACCTAAGCATCCAAGAAGTACTGAAAATTCAATAACTTTTATTAAGCTCTTGATCGATTTTTGGAGCATGGTTGTTGACAGCCACGGGATACAGGTAAGTGTATGACCACTTCCACCAAGGGAAAAGCAGAGAGGGCTGGCAACTAGAGGGTGAAGGAGGAACATGTATACTTCCCTGGAGATTATCAAGGGGCAAACAAAGGGAAAAAGGAAGTGGAGTGGAGGGAAAGTAAAGAAAGGGAGGAAAGGATCATTCTGTGACTGTATCCATAGGAAGAGTAAGGGTTGTTGGAGAAGGAATAGAGGTTAGGAGAATATCTAGAAAAGATTAAGAATGGAAAGGAGATAAGAGAATGGGAAAGTCATAAGTAAAAAAGAGGCAGATGATACACATGAATGAGGACTCCTTATGAATAATTGTTTTCTGAACCATCTGGCCTTAGGGCAGTTTTTACGCAGAAGTACTTACCTACTCTAGAAGGATGCGATGCGGTCATGAAAAAGCAAATGCGGTTCTAGACTGGATCAAGGAAGTTATCACCATCAGAAAATAAAAACCATCAGTCTCATTGCTGTGTTGTGCTGTGTTGATTCTGTGCTTCCAAAAGGACCTTTAGCTGTGATGGATACACAGAAAAGAATTCGTAGGGCCTGTTTTTTCTAGCTTGGTCATGAGACAGGAAAGTCTGCCATCTGTCAGAAGACTCAAAATGAGCACAGTGGGCACAGCAGAAGGGCTTATGATTAGCATCTAGAAATACTTTCTGTGGTTCTAGGCAGCAGCTAGTGGCTCAAACTGCTCCTTGGTTCTTGTTCCTCGATTCCTAGCTCTTGTCCTGTGTGGCCCATAGTATCTATCTAGGATGCTGATGGAATAAGCTTCTTGTTCCTCAATTCCTAGCTCTCGTCCTGTGCGGCCCACAGTATCTATCTAGGATGCTGATGGAATAAGCAACGTTTTCTAGGTGGTGCATCCAACTAGATGTTTAAAAAAGTTAAAAAAACAACACCATTGCTAGACTCATTTAATGTTAGAAGGCTTTTGGCTTTATTATCAGCAAATTTTACTAACTTTCATATATGCAGCGGATTGTTGTACAAAAGCTAAATCCAGAGTAGGACGATGTTGTTAATGGTGGAGGAAAGTTGTGATTGTGCACGATGTTTTTCAGGTGGGTTAGTCCTGGTGGAATCCAGTCAGTGAAATACTGCTGAAAGCTACTTGAGACACAGATCTGCTGAAATCACAGGTATTCAAATAGGATTTTAAAAAGGGAAGTATTGAGATTCGGGAAGTTATTAGAAGTTGCTACTGGCTAAATGAGATGGATTTGGTCTCAAAAGTATGGATTTGGAAAGAAAAAGACCAGCAATGTTAACCTACTTGTCTGTTACACTTTGAATAACTGTAGGGCATTCTGGGAAAAAAAAAAGTAGTTATATTTAAATGGACCATGGGAACTAATTTGTAACTAAAACACTGACGATATTTTTATGCTTATTAGCTCCTATCATTTCAGAGGAAGATTAAGCTTTCCACAGAACCCATAAACATTTAGTTTGTTGTAACTACAGATTTTAATGGTTGAAAAACAGGCTCATCCATCTGTTGGAGACCAGCAAAACAAATACCTTGAGTTACCTGTATAAGCTGCTTTCTCTGTAAATGTAGTTCTAAATAGGCACAACGAGAACTGATAATACTGCTCATTTTTTAGACAGGATGTCAAATTTAGGGTAAATGATGCTAAAAAATATTGTAAAATGGTCCCTAGCCTCTGTCAGTGCAATAAAATGATCACAGCAGTTTTTTTTCTCATCAAAGCAGATGGCTTTAATGATTTTTCAAGCCATGCTTAATTCATCTGCAAACAACAGAGATCGGTTTGCAAATGTGTACTGAAAGAGAGAGATGTTACTGTTCATAAATGCTCTGCAAGTTTGTTTTGCCCCATCATTAGTGGCAAATGGTGTTTACTTAAGGTAAATTATTTTTGCGAACTGACTCAGAGTCAGTGTTGCAGTTGCAATAAATTACCTGTAAAATGAAATGAGCTTCACCTGGTTAATGTGGCTAGTACAATTGACCTGATGGAACAAGTAAAATTATCTATTTTCTTTTGAATTAAAATTGCATTATAGAAATGATTGCCGTCTTTCCCAAATACTTATTTGCTTTTCACTATAAAACTGATTATTTTATTTTTTTTCATAATTTTCTATTGTGAGTTTGTAATTACTGTAATGTAGTTCTTTAACACCAGGCAGAGAAAAACACATGATCAATTCACATATGGGTTCGTATTTTAAAAATAGTTTTGTTTTTGTATAGCATCACAAGTTAGTCAGAGAAGAACAATTCAAGAACCAGTCTGATTATGACAACTTACAGGAGGGGAAGCTTTAAACCACACTGAGTAAGTAGTTGATTCTGGCTTTTTCATGTCCCTAGAAGAGGAAATTCAGTTATTCCTAAAATTATATCATTCCTCCATTATTTACCTAGTGACTGAAATATAACTGGAAAAAAAATATGTTTGTGTTTAATGAAACAATGGATGTATTTCCGAAGACTAAAACTTAGTTCTGAAGAGGCTTTTTGTCATTAAAAGCTCTGGATTTATCAATAACTATGTTCCTCCAGGCTACAGAGAAACTGAAAATTTTGTTTCTGTCTACAGATATATACCAAAATTCTGAAAAAAAGAGGTTTCTTTTCCAGAACAGGCATTTATCACTTATAGATGTGAGTAATGTACCCAATTAGGCCATACAAGACTTGTTTTCTTTTTAAACTGATCTTAGTTGAAGTTAAAATATGTCTCATGATTTATGATTGATGGCTTGCCAGCTAAACCATTTAAAATGTAGCAAGAATAGACAAAGGTGTTGGGATGACACTGACTATAATAAATAACATGAGATATGTGTTAAGAAAACTGTGAAATTAGATATTGAAGGGCATTGATGCTTGGGGTTGTAGATGTTCTTGATTTCAAACTGGAATTATAAACAAAAGAAAGTTGCATTAAATCTTTTAAAACAAAGTTAGTTGCAGGTGGCTTTCCTGATATGAGCATTATATAGTGCTAATCTTGGCCAGTAAACATTCACACTCAAGCCTCATCAAAATGTTGAAGAGTTTATGCAATTAATATGAATAATTCGGTTCCTTTCTATGTCATATTCTGTATTTTTCCAAGTCCCTCCCATCCCAGGGTGTTGTAAAAAGCCACGGTCTTCTCTCGGCTCAGGTCAGAAAGGAAAGGTCAGAGCTAGGCCTGCCTGGAGAATTTGGGTATGCAGGACAGAGCTAATCTCAGAGGTGAGAAGGCTGGGCTGAATCAGTAGCTAAACAAAAAGGTTTTATTGACCACCCTCATTTCAACGGGTGGTTATGCAAAAAGGCTTTTCTGATTTCACAGGGCAGATTTTTCAGTCCTGATAGGATCGGCAGTAAGAGATACGCAAGGTTTATATGCCAATATAAAATTTTCATTAGGCAGACAACAGAAGGGATATCTTCCAAATAACCTTCTTCTCTCACTGCTAGAAAGAATATTTTAAAATCATCCTTATTTCAAAACCTTGCTGATAGAACGTTATTCATGATGTCTGTTGTCTGGGAGGAAGGTAGCAAGCCCCTACATGCAAAGATGTGACATTTTTGAGTCACAGCAATTAGCTCGGTTATCTAACACAATACAAGTGAAAGCGAGAAAGAATGGGCCAGAACAGGAATAATCCACAACATGCCTTTCAATTCTGACGGGGGGTCAGGGTTGTAAAGATTGCATTCAAGATGTCAGCAACAGTGTTAGAGAGCATAATTTAGCAGCGACGTTCATGCCTAATGCCAGGAAAGCAGCTGGCATCCTACAAGAAACACACTTGAATAGAACACAGTTCAAGACATTCAAGACCTTTCTGAGAGGTGAAAACCTAGATAAAAATGCAGCCTCAGAGTATAATGGAGGATCTGTCTAGCACTATGCTCTTGGCATTCTGTTAAAAAAAACCCACCCAAAAACAACAAAAAAAACCCAACCCCAACCCACAACAAAAACCACAGTTGGAAGGTGGGAGGAGGGGATTGTATCCTGCTAAACTGTGAGTTTCAGTAATAAGGCTTCACTAAGAAAAGTGCAGCATAACTAAATTTAACATACATTCTAGAAGAGCAATCAAATCATATAGCCAGAGCTTCAGTGAATAATTCATGTGAAACCTGATGAGATAAAAGGACTGACATGAGAGAACACCATAAATAACATACTGTAAAAAGACTGAAGACCAAAGATCTAGTCTTTCATCAGCAGATATAAGGCAACATCCCCCTTTGGAAATGCTGGTTCTTCTTCTCCCAATCTAGTCAACTTGCATTTTCACAGTTTTTAGTTGGGAAAATGACAGAAGGCAAATTTCCCAGCAGACAAATTTAGTGTTGCTAACTTGCTACTAACTCTAATTCTTGCCAATTCTCTAATTTTCTCAAATTGACATTTTGTGAACAGCATAATAAATATGGGACCTTCTTTCCATTCCCAGCAACTGTGAACACCACAACAATATCTCCTGCCTGATCCATGATCCATGTGACACCTTTAACCATTTCTTCTCTTCAGTCTACACGTCTCTGTCTCCTCGTCTGAGTCTCACTGCTTTTCTTGATCTGGTCTTCTAGGTTTGGGAGCAGGGATGAAAAGGTCACATAAGCACACATACACTGAAAGACTGAAAATGACTTTACTGCAAAAAATGAACTTTTTTTGAATACGTCTCTGTTGCAAAAGGTTAATGGAAGTGAAGCAATGCTTTAAAAATAGGGATAGTTCAGCACTGCAATGGAACTAGTGGCTGCATTATATCTGCTGCATAGCTTAAAAGCCCATCTCTATCTCTTCCACTGCTATAGAGCTGTGTTGCTCTTACTTGGGAGTTTTGGTTGTGGCATTATGAATAAGATAGTCTGGGCTTTTTGTCTTATTTTATTATTTTTTTTCCCCTCCTGGCCTTTGCAAGGACACCTGGGTGACCTTTATCAGCACGCACCAATCTGCAGCTGGGAAAATCTGAGTCATTGCTTCTCCAAATCTAAAAGGAAACCTGCCCTAGTGTAGTTTACTACAAAGCTGTGTGTTATAGTTGGTTGTAAGATGGTTGTAAAATTTCTTTACATTGTAGATGTGTTATGTTATGGTGCGAACCTTCTCTGAGGTGCAAACTGCACTCCTTCCCAAGCGTTTGCCTTAGTCAACATACTTCTGGCTACGTGTTGGGATGGGATGCAGGTGTGGTCTCTTGTTCTATTTGAAGATATACTGATATACAGGCAATAACACAGCATCTGTGACTCCAACAGATTCCTTTGGTGTAAATAACCTGAAGACCAGGATGTGTGGTGGCCCACTGAGTGGGTTTCTACTGGTGGGAGAGGGTCAGCTGGAGACCACAGTGAATTGCGAACTATGCAGGTGCAGTATACATGCTGGATTGCTCTTCTGTTTAAAGTTAAATATACTTATGTGCTTTGTAGGACCAAAGCCAAGATGCTCAGCACTATGCAAACCCCAAGCACTTACAGCATTTAAACTAGATCAAGTCATGCTATTTTGCAGTAACGTGTTGATACTGTTGAAAAATGCAGATGTCACAAAAAAAAAAAAAAGAGTAATTTTTTCACAGGAGGAAAAAGAAGCAAAACTACGTATATCATTATGGTATGATAACTTTTATAATCTTATAAGTCAAAAAATTTTATTTTGGTAAATTAAATCAAATTAATTTATTTTCAGATAAGTTTAATGTTAAATAGCAGTTTCTGTTTTAGTTTTATGGGAACCATAGTTCAAACAACACACTTTTACATGGCCTGGGTGGTTTAGAACATTGTCTTGTCCATGTTGGAAATTGGAATTCCACTTATCCCAGCTGCTTACAGCGTCTTTGGAAATCCAACAAGAGTGGGACAGTATCACATGACTCTGTGAGACATAATCAAATTAAACAGATAAAAGTGCCTGCCAGCTTCGCTTCTACTCGCTATAATGAAGTATCGTAGTGAAATTAAGTTTGATGCTGAAATGACCAGAAGCAAATTGTTTTCCCTTTAGTACCATGAAAGAAAAATTTCTGCCCTGTACTGTACCACTAGCTCTGCTTCAGGTTGTGTCCCCACTTTGGAACCGTGATAAATATTGACATGTGGCTATTGCCTATACACCATCTCCCCACTCCTACTTAGCTCTCAAAGCCTTTTCCTCCTGGTCTGTCAGAGCTGTTGCATCTTAGCGGACATTTTCTAAACCAGCAAACAGTCTTCCCACAGCCCATTTGGATTGCTGTGGTGGGCCAGTGTCTGGTTCACTGCAATGTGGTGGTAAGCTACAGTGTCCCAAGAGATACTGGACTTTCTGGACTGTAAAGCTGGCATTTGTCTTTTTAGCCTCCTTCTTGTATGTGGTACTGAACAGCCCTGCCAACCTCAAGGAGAAGGGCCAGAAACTAACCTTCATTAACCATTGGGTTCATTCATCTGGCAGTTCCCTCAGCTGACACTTCTTTTTTTGTCTGTGAAGTTATTTCCCAGGCTTTCTATTTATAATGCATGTAATGTCCTCTACTGGTGGTTTATTCATGGAGTATAGTGGTACAAAAATAAGCATTAGAAGCACACAATATTAGTCCTAGATGTGCTGGTTGTCTCTGAATTTTATTGAGCAATTGTTTCTCTTGCCTGCAGGCACTGATTCATTACAACCCAATCCAAAAACAGCCTTGGATATCAAATAAGTAACTGAGGTCAGAAATTTGGCATGAAGCGCTTAAACCAATAGTTGAGGAAATTACTTTATTACAGAGTTAGGCTGATATTTTCAGGGGCAAGAATAACTCCCATTAACGTTGTTGGCAATCATGCAGCCTAATCCCAAGCACGTAACTTAGAAAACTTCCCCCTGTGTGGACAAGTGTTCTCAATGAGTTTCTAAATTTATAGAAGCCTCAAAAGCCCATAGTCTTATGTTTTGTTGTTAGAGTCTACAGTTAACTCCCAAAGGTGGGACTCCAGCATAGCAGCAAGCAGCATTTTTACTAGGCCAACAACGTTCAGCAAAGAAACATTAACATGTGTATATTATACAGTCTTATTTTTACACATAATTTTCATGATTCCTTTTTAGCTCTATTCCCAATAGATGTCTGAAGCACCATTGCTCTAATCTCTACTGACTAAGAAAACATGCAGTAGATTAGGCTGTAGTAATGATTACCAAGTGCGGGGCCCCTGCTGTTAAACTCAAATGACAAACTCATCATGAGCTCTGTTTCTGATGTTCAGCTGCTTTACTTCATTATTCTCCAAGAAGCAAAGTTGGCAAGTCATCACTCTGCTCTGAGAACAGAGTGACAACATAACAAGAAAAGTCAAGGCTTAAATCATGATTTCTCAGAGCACAAAATCTTCCAGCAAAATGTCTTCTCGGTTAGTATTTTCTGTTTGTAACTTTCAAGGACAGTATGAAAATTAATTATAAAATAACAGCAAAAATACCCAACTAATTGCCATGACCTATAAGCTGGTGTTATAATATCCATTCTCTATAGCTCAACCAACCTGTTTGAAATCTGAACCCAAGTTGGGCTGTTAGTACAGCCACGTCTTGGAGTTCAGGAAGCAGAAGTTCCTTGTTGAACAATTTTGTTCTTGAATAATAGAATGTTGCAAAAGCTGTTAATGTGTCAGAGAGAGAAGAAGCTGGAGCAAGAACTTAACATCTGAGTATATCCTGAAGAAGCTCCCATTTGTCAAGGAGGTAAGGCTATTAATTTCTTTACTTTTTTGCTATTGTGATTGCTAGTAATTCTCTTTGGATAAAATTCAGCCCCTCACTCTCCCCAACTTCACAGAGACAGAGCTTCCAAGCTGTCTGTCTAGAAATGTCACGTTAGAGAAATTGGCAGCTCTTCCGTGCTTACTGTCTTCTGGTTTTGAGGTCTCAATCTGTACAAATTCATACGTAGCTACATTAGGTATATTCTAGTGGCTCCTGAAACATTGGTCTGCTTGTTGCTGGCAGACAGCCCCTGTATTCAATTACCATAATTTCTTCCTGGGAGGGAAAATGTGGACGAGAGACAGTACCGTCTGCACAATGAATAAATAAATAAATAAATGAAATGCACGGAACAGCCTCCTGAAGTCCTCACCTTCCTCTGTCCTGGTTCAAGCAATAAAGACTATGTGAGCCATCACTGATGGATATGCTGCATCTAGTATCTGCCAACATGGTTGCGGTCATTTGATATTTTAGTATAAAACCAACACAAAGATGTTGTAGCCAGAAGCGCTCAGGATCCTGGCTTCCTCCAAGGAGGTAGAGGTTGCTGCTCACTGATAATGCCTTGGTGGCACCAAATATCTTGGGGAACTGAAGTAAAACCAGTCCTGAAGCTCTGTGTGTCCTCTGTTTGTTTGGTGTTTTGGGAAGGAAGAAGTAATGGCTACACGTCTTGGTGGCACCCAATATCTTGGGGGACTGAAGTAAAACCAGTCCTGAAGCTCTGTGTGTCCTCTGTTTGTTTGGTGTTTTGGGAAGGAAGAAGTAATGGCTACAAGGAGCTGATAAAACCCAACAGGAGCAGATCTGGTGTGGATTGCAGAGCTAACCTGGATGGTGACATGAAACAGGGGTGGAGACTTACTGGGCTCAACCCAGGCTGTGAATGAGAGTAGTGGTGCATTACTGGTGTTGTCTGGGTTAGGCCAGGATAACAGAAAGGCTGTTTGGTCCTGATAGAGTGAAAGACAAATATTTGGAGTGAGATAATATTTGTCTGAGCAAGACAAATAGGGTGTGGATGATGAGTTACGTATGAAAGAAGATAGGAAATCTGTGTAAGTCATGCAGGACAGGTGGGTAGGCCAGGGAAAGTGGAAGAAAAGCAGTTATCAGTTGACAGTTGGGAGGACAGAGAAGATAAAGCAGTGGGAGGGAAGAGGGCAATTGGAAGTCTTTATAGGAAAGGGAATGTGAAGATTCAGGAGTTTCCAGTATTTTTAACTCCATTGGGAGTAAAAAGGTAATAGCGGTCAGAGAAGGAAGGCATCGTTGTGGCTGATCAAGATATCTTCCTGAAAATTATTTGATAAAAAAATAGATGTGACTTCAATAATGTTACCTTTTTTTTTTTTTTCCCCAAGAAGCCTTTTAGAGATGAATTTTCACATTGCTATTCAAAAGAAATGTCATTTTTTGAAGACTCTGGGAAATACAGAAAGTCTGGTTTTTTTATCTACTCATTCTTATACTGGGTTTTACCCATGTTGTTCTAGAGAGGCAGTAATATTTTTAGATTAGGAGAAACAGATACTGTTCCTTACTAAAACTTCTGAATTCCTCTCACTGTATATTCTCCGTTAGTTTGATAGCTTCACCCTAAACAGAGGTACCTTAAGAAAGAACTCTATAACCAGAGAAAGTCAGTATTCAGGCACCAAGGTTAGATGAAATATTTACTATATACCACTTTAGCTATATTGAGTTTTTTATCTTATTGTCAATATACAGTTTAGGTTTTAAAAAAGTGGAACCTATTAGCCCTGTGCTTCAGCTTTACTATGTGGATGAAGAAAGGTGATGTGGAAGGACTGCTCTGGACTGAACACATAGCCCTGCTTGTGACAATTGCCCAGCTTCTTCCTGGCAAGTCCAGTCCTCTCTGTGTTCTTTTCAAAGCTGATATGTGCAAATTGCTTTGCAGCGGTAATAAATATATTCCTGGTAAAAAAGGAAAAAGTAAATGAATTTCCTCTTTAAAGCTGGGATTGGTGATGGACAGTGCAGGCTTATACACTAACTTTCTAAATTCTGTTGCTTCTAGGAAGGTGATTCAGGACCCATGACTCAGTCTTGAAGATACTGCATCCCTAGGTTTTTAATAAGTCTAGTTAAAGAGCGTGTACAGATTCATAAGACATCCCAATAGGCATGAGCTCAGATGTATAGCTGGAATGAAACAAGGTGCTATAAGCACCACATTTGGAAAACAGATCAATATCAGAGTATGGGTAATTTTTGCAGAATCAGAACGGCTGAGGTCAGAAGAGACCAGTGGAGGTGGTCCCCCCTGCTCAAAGGGGACCACCTAGAGCCAGTTTGCCCAGCACCATGTCCAGACAGCTTTTGAGGACCAGTGGAGGTGGTCCCCCCCGCTCAAATGGGACCACCATGTCCAGACAGCTTTTGAATATCTCCAAGAATGAAAATATTTAATTAAATTTTAAATTTAACTTTTTTGAGTTTCTGAAAGTGCTCCTCCTGTTCCCCTTTATAGCAGTTACTGGAGCAGCCGGCTGCACACTAACACGTGCAATGGATCACTGGGAGCTCACAAGGAGACTCCAAAGCTTTTGTGTTTACCCCATCGCTCAGGATGCCGTTTCACAGCAGCTTACAGCAAGCCAAGGCCACAGGCCTGCCTGTTCCTCCCCCAGCCTTTAAAAAGTAAGTGATTTTCTGCTGGCTCAGCTCCATGGACTCACCACTGTCAGGTCACAGAAACACCAACATTGGTGAGAAGAAGTCCACAAAGTGCTCCTGGCATCTAAGGCGGCAAATATTCAAGTATATTTACTGAATTGTAATTGTAGGGCAAGGTAGAACACAGTATAAACAGCAATGGCAATCACATTGATAGCTAGGTATTATTTCCTATCCAAAATTACTCTCTTCTTTGGTTAATACCCTTAGGTTTTTACTGTAAGGGGTAAAGTATTTTTCTTCATAAATCATGGATAAATTGAAGCTAAAGTATTTTCTCTCATTCCATGTCATGCTCAGCTACAAGAGTCAAACTAAGTTACTGCAGTGACTTCAGAAGTAACGAATTATGTTATTAATGTGAGAAAACGTAAGAATATGAAAATGAATTAGATTGAAGTGATTGGTGAATTTGCTCTTGCAGCTATTTTGGATTTTATCAGAAGAAAATTACGCATCTCTTCCCTAGTGCCATGTATATTCCATTTTTTCCCCCACCTGTTATTCTTTTATAGAAACATCATTGTTTCACCCACATCACTTTTCATTGTAGAGCCCTACATGGGCAGTGATATGTGAAGGATTACTTGCAAAGCTTACAGTATAATTGCCTGAAGTTAAAAAATAAGCAAACCAAAGGAAGGAAAAAAAAGCTTACAGTAAGGTAATGTATACTGATAATATCAAATTGATTCTACATGCAGAGTGTCAAGCCTACTGTCTTTGCAGCAAAAAAAATATTGTTTCAGTTACTTTATATCAAAGAGCAATAATCCATCTACAAATAAGCATTTGCTTTAAACTGTGTCTTGTATGTGAAGATTTCATCCAAAACCTACTGCTTGTAAACACAGGGGCCGATAGAAATGTAAAAGAGGAGTATGCAGTAAAGTGGGTGCATGCAACTGGAAAGCATATGTGTAGGGACAATCAGGCTGTTTCAAATGTGAATGCTGTAGGAGGAGTATAAAATCTGGTCCTCTCATCACCTCTCCATGCAGCAGAGTGAAACACTGATACAACACATGACTTGTTGCTTTTGTGCTCTTTGTCTTCCCTGATGTTAAACTGTCTTTAAGAAGAGTGGTGTAATTCCTGTTTGTGTGATACAGCAATGTACTGAGCTTCACATGGATTGCCTCTCTCTTGAACAATCTTTTTTTTCTTCAGCTGTGCACCTCTTCATACCAGTGTCCAGACATCACAGGTCTCAGGTAAGCCTGTCTTAAATCTTCATAAAGAAAAGTAATAATCTCCTTCCTTGGTCATGCCAAGGATGAGGAGCAGGGACCTGAAAAGGTTCAGGACTCTCCTGCTAGAAGGTCCATAGAGGAAAGCTAGCAAGATAGGCTATGGAAAATTGGATGTTCCTGGAGGAATAAGAGGTTTGAATGGGAACTTAACACTTCTCGGGGATCCCTCCCCTCTAGAAGTCACATCCATCAACTCCAAACCCTTTCTAAGTGGTCAAGGTTCAGGACTCTCCTGCGAGAAGGTCCAAAGAGGAAAGCTAGCAAGTTAGGCTATGGAAAACTGGACTAACTGCTTGTGATGTTCCTGGAGGAATAAGAGGATTGAATGGGAACTTAACGCTTCTTGGGGATCCCTCCCCTCTAGAAGTCACAATCCATCAACTCCAAACCCTTTCTAAGTGGTAGGTACAAGCTTGTCTTTCCTGGGACTTGGCATAAGCAAAGGAGGCTGTGGAGTCATGGCTGTTCCAGCCTGCTGCTGTAGTTTTATGCCCAGATCTGATCTTCTTTATAGTGTCAGAGTTCTGTTATAACAACAATTTCTTGATGCTCTTCATAATTTTGATGACCTACTAGTCTTCTTGGCCAAATCCTCAAAGGTATTTATATGCCACCTCACTTTGAATTCATTGGGCACTAGGTACCTAGATGAAGGCTGGGCACACAAATAGATTTGAGGAGAGCTCATGTCTCTCTTGCTGAGTGCCCTTTGCTGGGTGACCCTTTCAAATGATCCCCACCTCTCCTTACGTTCTTTGCTACAGTACAGGCTTCAGCCATGTGTTACACTGCAGTGTTTACACATTTCAGACAGCCCTGGGGTATTTTACTGAAAGGCCTGTTCTGGTGAACTTCAAATTGAGCATAAAGCAGTTTTCCTGCTGACTTCACTTAGATTTAGGTCAGGCCTAGATGCAAGAAGGAAGCATTTGTATTTTAAAGATATAGAGTTATAAAAAATTCCTGCATTCAAGTAATGAGAAAGTAGGGGGTGATCCTTTCAGTTACCTGCCTCCTGTGAGTGATGTGAAAGATGGTCTGTGTTCTGTGTGGGTATCTGAAAATGCCAGCTGGGCCAGGTGGTGGTTTTAGTTCCTGAATATATATAATCATAGAATGGTTTGGGTTGGAAAGGACCTTAGAGATCATCAAGTTCCAAACCCTCTGGCCTGGGCAGGGAAACCTCCTATTAGACCAAGTTGTTCAAGGCCCCATCCAGCCTGGCCTTGAACCCTTCAGGGAAGGGGCACCCCCCACAACTTTCCTGGGCAGTATGAACGTCAGGTGTGTGAGGCTGACACTGTTTTCACTTGAAATTGTATCATTTTCATCAGTGGACATCAGTGGAGGTGCCCAAGACAGGACCTCTCAGCTCTCACCCAAAACTTTTGAAGGAAGGCCCTTCAAATCTGTACTTAATTCCCCCTGTTGCTTTCCTATGGCTGAGGGTTCCAGGAGAGGGGTGGCTCTTTTGTGTGTAACTATATTTCTGTGCACTCTGCATTTCCTTAAAGGAGTGGCTCAGGCAGAGGAAGTCAGGGCAAAGAGAGGGAAGGATGGGTAATGTACTGTGAGTGTCTAGCAAGAGGAGAGAAGTAGGGGACTAATAAATGTAATTCTTTACAGCTGTTAAGACCATCTGAAATTTTGAATGAACTTTTAAGTATTTGTAAAGCTGTTAATGTTACAAACAGGCATTTGTTACAGTGAAATTGAAGCAAACAAGCAAATCAAGTAACTTTTCTTGCTTCTAAACATTCAGATTTTGACTGGCTGGCTAGCAAGAGGAGAAAGGCAGGGGACTAATAAATGTAATTCTTTACAGCTGTTAAGACCATCTGAAATTTTGAACGAACTTTTAAGTATTTGTAAAGCTGTTAATGTTACAAACAGGCATTTGTTACAGTGAAATTGAAGCAAACAAGCAAATCAAGTAACTTTTCTTGCTTCTAAACATTCAGATTTTGACTGGTAGGTCTGAACTTTTGACAATCTAAGGATTTAGGTTACTTCTTTGGAACCAGCCAATCCTTTTCCCAAAGAATAGAGAATAGCCTTGAGCTAAAAAAAAAAAAAAAAAAAAAAAAAAAAAAAAAAAAAAAGAAAAGAAAAAAAAAAAAAAAAAAAAAAAAAAAAGCAAAGCAAAAAAAGGAAAAGCAGAACATAAAAGGAGAAATAAGACAGCAAATTAAACCCCCAAAACCAAGCTAAGTCTTTCTGGCTTCTATTCTCTCTCTCTTTTTCTATCCCCTTCACTCTCCTTACTTTCTCGCTCCACCACTTGACTGTATCATACTGTGTTGCTGGTTGCTGAGGTGCTGCTTCACCTTCTGCAATGTTGCTTGATCTTTGATTTCCTGTGAAGCACAATGAATCTTACATTAGAGTGTGTGGAGTCAGGTGGTGCACCATCTGTTCCCAGGCTCTGAAAACACTGAGTAACAGAGAGCAACAGAAAGCAACAGCTACACCAGTTTCATCAGAATATTCATATTCACACGGTAACAAACAAGCAGATGATTCTGTTTTCAAGCACAGAAAAGCATTTTAGTTTTCCAACAGTTACCTATTAAATCCAACATGTAGAGGTGGCTTTTTTAAAATTTTATTAAAATATGTTTAATATTCATTAACGTGGCTCAGTCATAAAATATGTTAACCAATTCCTACTACTTAGGTGATCTGATATTATGGATACCATGTGACACAGCCTGCAAAGTAGTGTTAATTTAGCTGTATTTAACAACATCTGTGCATGCAGTGACCAAAAGGTAACTGGAACAGCTGCAAAACTGTGGGGCTCACATAGCAAAGCCCAGGTAACGCAGAAGATTGGTGAATCTCTGGCCACCAACCTCTGATAACACTTTTTTTTTTCTTCTTTTAATGAGCATTAACATTCTGTTAAGAAAGCATTATGTGTACCTGGCTTGTCGTTAGACATCTCTGCGTTACCTTACTGAACATTGATTACGAATCACAAGCTACAGCTATTTTAACTGTATGTTTTCTTAACTGCGGTTTAATCAGACAAAAAAGAAATACTTTGAGTGTCTTAGAATATGCTTATTGGTTCATATTCACACGGTAACAAACAAGCAGATGATTCTGTTTTCAAGCACAGAAAAGCATTTTAGTTTTCCAACAGTTACCTATTAAATCCAATGTGTAGATGTGTTTTTTTAAAATTTTATTAAAATATGTTTAATCATGTAGAGGTGGCTTTTTTAAAATTTTATTAAAATATGTTTAATATTCATTAACGTGGCTCAGTCATAAAATATGTTAACCAATTCCTACTACTTAGGTGATTTGATATTATGGATACCATGTGACACAGACTGCAAAGTAGTGTTAATTTAGCTGTATTTAACAACATCTGTGCATGCAGTGACCAAAAGGTAACTGGAACAGCTGCAAAACTGTGGGGCTCACATAGCAAAGCCCAGGTAACGCAGAAGATTGGTGAATCTCTGGCCACCAACCTCTGATAACACTTTTTTTTTTCTTCTTTTAATGAGCACTAACATTCTGTTAAGAAAGCATTATGTGTACCTGGCTTGTCGTTAGACATCTCTGCGTTACCTTACTGAACATTGATTACGAATCACAAGCTACAGCTATTTTAACTGTATGTTTTCTTAACTGCGGTTTAATCAGACAAAAAAGAAATACTTTGAGTGTCTTAGAATATGCTTATTGGCTGAGAATAATTCAGCTATAGAGTCAAAGTGGCTAAGACATATGCTTCTAATTCTTTAATGTTCCTCTCCATATTAATGCTAGAACAGCTTCAGTCAGATTTACAGGAGCCCAGAATTGCTTTAACTACTTTGCTAAACATTGTGCTTATTATAGAAGAAACTAGAAGAAAGATTTATCACATTTTTAGAAACCATTTAAAAAGCTTCATTGATCTTCCTGCACTTTAACTTTCCAACGAGCTTGTTTTGAAGCACTATGTTACAAGGGGAATATAGACGTTCAAAAAAAAGTGCTTGTGCCAAAAAATGAGAAAACTGAGGAAACAAAGAAACAGGCTTGTTTGACTCTGGTATATCAGTAGCCTTTCTAATGCGCTCCATCTCTCAATATACAGCACTTAAAACTAAGTGTATCTCGTGGCTAGGTTCTCCTATTCCCAATTTCGCTCATGATTTGATCAATGATCTTGAGAAAGTTACTATATGCTATAGTTTATCCAGATAAGACTGGGGACAATGGTGATGATTTTGTACATACAGGATCTTTGACTCAGAAATGCTCACACATTTTACAACCATGTGTTTATCTCACTTTATAACTTCCTTGAAAGATTGTGTATTTCTAGCCGTCACCCACTTATGGAGTTGTATAATCATATAGTTAAAAAGTATACTAATATTTTTATTATTTTATATATGTGTATATGCGTGAATGTGCTATATGGATTATATATAATATGTATAAATGTAGCTATATAGACAGAAAATACACAAAAACCTCTTCTCATGCAATAAGGTAACTGCATGGCTGTAAAGATGTCTGCATCAAAAATATTGTATTAGCACAAAGAAAAAAAATCCTGTTTAAAATAAAAATGCTGAACCCCTCATTGTTGCAAACAGGGCAATGGGGAAAAAAAAGTCAGATGACTTAAAAAGCTGACACAAACATAGTCTGTGGGCTTGGCAAATGTTGGAAGCAAAATTGATTTTGCATTGTCTGAGTTTGGAATAACTGATGTTGAGATCTAGCTGTTAGTGTGCAGAGGAGCTAAGACTTTTTGGCAGATACAGATAAACACAGAATATGAAAGTAAAATGAAGTGGGGGAAAAAAATCCAGTTGAATTAGACCTGACTTCTGATTTTCAGCCTGGGCAGAAGTCAATGCCCAGTTGGCTCAGCCCTACACTTCATGTCTAATTGCAAAGATCAGTTAAAAGATTTCTCATTGCTTAATGTGCAGGTATGTCCTAGATCAATGAGGCTTAGAAGTCCTGCAATCAGATGTCCTAAGCTTTTAACCTTTGATAATTGAGCTGTAAGAGACACTTCCTTCTCATTCTTCTCCTTGAAGCCTTCAGGAACATGTGACAGTTTATTCTTTGCCTGTTAATTGTTTATTTGAATGTAAGAGTCTGACCTGACGTTCACTGACCTAAACAACAATATTTCCATGGAAGTCGTTGAATTTAACCACACTGTTGCTGCCTGGGGTGTTATGGGTGTAACACATGGGTGTTATGTAGGCTGGAAAAAAAGCTGGATGGAGATAAGATGTTAGTAGGAGAGTAGGTCTGAAGTTTTTCACCTGCCTGTGCAGAAATGCCTGTTAATATAAAGCACAATGTAGAGAAAGTTGAGCTACCTCTAAAGGAGGGATTAGGAGCAGTCCAGCTGCAACAGTTTCGAGTTGCACACGGGGTATTTTGCTCTGCAAACTAAATGAGAGATGTTCTATTTATTCCATTTCTCCCACAGCTATAGCACGGCTGGAGATACAGCATGGAAGGAAGCACAGCCTCTGGTCTAAAACCAGGCTACCGAGACAGAGTCTGGGCTGTGAATTTGTCCACTTTCCCACCGGAGGTCTGTGGCAGAGATAGAAATTGGGAGCAAAATAGTGCTCTGTCAAGGTGACTGTAGCCTTATTCCTGCCCTTCGTACATAATGTGAGCTCTAGGTTGGTTAAGGATCCCTGTTGTGGGTTAAGAAATGGACACTACTCCCCCCCAAATCACTCATTTGTGCATGTAGGTTCACCAAGCAGCGTTCACCCTATTCAACTGGGGATAAGCTCTGAATTGATTCTGCTTGTACCCTTTCTTAGATATGAGAGGGATTTTCTGAACGACATGGTGATGACCAGGGCTGTTAATGTTTCCCAACAGGTAATCTCATAAACGATCAATTTAAGGTTAACTGAACCGATTACTACTTTTTTCTCTTAAAGTGAGAATGGAAGGGGAGTGTGGAGCTGAACAGCAACCTGTGAGTGCACAAAGTAGTCCTAAGGATGGGAAAGAGGTTATCCTTCAGTTCCTTTAAGGTGCTTCAGGATGTCAGCTCCCCTTCAGGAACTCCTGGGGTTGTGTCATGTCAGTGATGGCTACGGACTGCCCTGAAGTGAGGTGCAGACTCATCTGAGGAGGGACGATGTGCAAAGACGAGCCAGTTGCTAGGGTATTGGCACAGGAGGCAGCAAAAAGTGAGTACATATTTCTAGGACAATGTGGACAGAGTTGGGAGGGGCAGCTGGGCTGGTGTGAGAGTGGACTGGATGTATATATCTGTTTGGATTTAAAACTTTAACCATGTTATCTTTTTCTCTACCACTTTTAAAAATTTCATGACCTATTGCAATACAAATCTAAATTAAAATTAATGCTGGCCCATTGGCTTGAATAGGTGATTGCTCTAAATTTCAGGGAGCTGAATTTGCCTCAGCTCACGTTTCCTTCGATTACAATGACAGCGGTTTTAATTTAGACTAATATTATCTGGTACGTATTTATCTTGCTGCTGCCAGCTAGGATCTCCATGGAGAACCTGAGAGATTGTGACATAATTAGTAGAGATAATTTCCAAAATGCCAGAAGTGAGTAAAGTTGCAGGCAATCCCTTCCCAAATTCACTTGCCAATTTTTTTTTTGCTAAAAAGTGTTATGATTCCCATTCGTTTAATATTTATGAAAAACTACGAAGTACTTACCAGTAGCTATACTCTGCATTAATCACATTTTTACTATCATACCTGTTTAAGTCTTCATTAATTAATTAACGTTAATTAATAATGGTAAATAATGTTTATATTTATTATTTTGCAACTGTATTAATGTATTAAAGGTAGTTTATTAAAGAAAGTGCCAGTGAAACGTTTTGAGGCCCACATATCACTAAGGCAGATGTTGCCCATCTGCCTGTCAAATATACTGTAGAAACTTGCAGTGATAGACACAACCTAAAATTATCCCGCAGCTGAAAAGCTGTCACAGAACAGATTTCAGAGGGTTATCTGATACAAAATGCAATTTCTGTCACTGTGTACCAAGCTCTAAACCCTAGTGAGATTTCACCAAACTGGCGGTGTTCATCAGAACATCAGAACAGTGCTGAACACCAGTATAACATATTTTCTTTTATTCAGACTGCTGCAAGGATCAATCCTGCTCAAGATGAGATTTCTGAATGCAGAAATTCATGCTAGGATCTATACACTAATAACTCCATTAATACAAATATAGGCTGACAACTGGCTTCTCATTGACAAGAAGAGCAAAAAGAATTTTACTTCTTTTGACCAGATTAAGACAGATGTCTGATATCACCCTCATATTTTGGAAAGTAAAAATGCATCAATTGTTCATTCTGCTATAAATTACCCCTTAAAAATTATAACCTCATTTTGTGCTCTATCACCTGTGCTTAAGGAGAAAAGTGCATCTAGTTTCAAGCCCAGTTGTGAATATATATCAGTCAAAGGTTTTATACACAGTTGACAAAAACCCTTATTTGTCAAGATATATTTCCTTTATCCCAAGCTAATAACTAGTTTCATTTGCATCAGCTTCAGACAGTATGTGCGAAGCTGACACTGAGATTTTGCCTTTCCTGACTGAAAACAGGCAGGTGAAAAAAAAAAAGGAAAAAACCCAACCCATTAGATTTTTGAAAAAACCTAATTGGATGGCGTTCATTTTGCTGAAGAAAATTCTTGCTCCATTTGTAAGACAGTTGATCTTCTTTTTTTGACATGTCATATCACCTTTCGGGGAGACGCAGCATGTCTTGAAATTGATATTGAAGTTTAAAAACTATAATGCTGCTTTACTGGGGGCTAAGTTAGAGAACCACCGTGCAATACAGTGGCAATGCCTAATAACTTCTCAGCTACGTATATTCTTATGCCTTCACACGTAGGGGGTAGCTTACCCATCACCAAAGGGCTACCGTAGGATGTAATATGCTTTGTCACTGTTGCCCTGTTCCTGCCAGGAGCCGAGCTGAAATTTATAGTAAACTGGAAATGACAGACCCTGCATATTTAGGATGCATAGAATAATGAAAATGATCTTCAAGTTGACAGTGGTTCTGTGAACTTACCCACTGGCTTTCAGGAAAACTGACATTGCTCAGATTTCCTTTTAAGAAGTGGAATGACCCTAGAGTCCTATATATTTCTGTGCATAGAAGTATTTTGCTTAATATAAAACAGACATAATGTAAGACCTGACAGTACAATTTCCCATATTTTCTGTGGCCAGTAAAACAAGTTGTTTTGCATTTAAACTGTTTACTCAACTGACCGCCAACACCAAAAGAAAACGCTCTTCCTTTCAAACACAGGTAAAGTAATACCATTTTTCTATTTGTCCTCTTGTTGCATACTATACCTTCTGGATCAGCAAGAAAGTACATTTTCATGGGAAAAACCATCTGCAGGTTACAACAGATGTTCAGCTGGAAGTGTCCTAAGAAATTTGCACCACAGGATACAAACCCACCAAGACTCACAGAAAGGGCAAATCATATCAAAAGTTAATAGTATCTGAAAAAATAGTACTGGATTTTTCAGGAATAGTGTATTATTGCAGGTCAATACTCCTTAAATTCATAAGCTTTTAACATCTCCACGTGTCCTGCTGTACTCTGCCCAATGATGTATTTTTTGTTCTTTGCAGACTATCTTTAATTGGAAAATTGTTTAATAAATCCTCACATTTTATCTCATCAAAGAGAGACATAGCGTGTGTAAATATTCATTACCACTTCATGTTTAAAACCACTTTGATAAATTAACTTCATAACCTTTAGAGAACAGGAAGAGACAGGAAGCCTGGATGTAACAGAGACAGTGCATAAAAAAAATGGAATAAAAAAAAATGTAACTCAACACAGTCATTTGAAAACGTGCTTAGAAAGATTTTGATTGTGTCTATTAGTAGAGAGGAGATTCACATCATCTCTCTTAGAGGAGAAGATGGATTATCTTCTTGAGCTGCCAATCTTTCTCTTCTGTCTATAGAAGGAGCTTTGTCCACTGGCTTAATATAACTTTAAGGTTATTGTGAATCTAACTCCTGTGGATATTTAATAACCGCAAACAATGACATAGAGTAGGAAAGTTCAGCAGCCCTGGACAAGTAACAGATATCTCTTCATGCTGCCAGCTCCTCACACTTGCATACCAAGCACCAGTCATCTAAGACTTTAATGACAGCATGTCTTAGTCTGAACTTGACAATGCAGTCTGGTCTCAATGTGAAATGTTGTTAAGATCATTTTCTTAACGTATTTCTTCAATCTTTCAGCTGATCAAATCACTCCTTTCTCTGCATTGTTTTCTGTGTTTGTTATGTGAGGTTTGCACTTCTTGCCCTCACCCTTAAGGTTCTCCAGAGCCTGTCTCCACGCCTCCATATCCTCCCTATTCACACTCGAGTCATTACCGTTTGCTTCTTGTACCTTCAGTCACCTTTGTGCTTTCTCTCCCTCTGCTCTTCATGCTGGGGAAAATCTCCCTGTAAGTACACACACAGCTACTTTATCATCCTCCTTTCACTCCCTCCTCAAAAACCTTTTCTTTGGGGCCATAAATCTCCACAAACAGCTGACAACAATTATGATGTGAATGTGCTTTGACCCCTATCTGTCTTAGTGACCAATATTGTGTCATTTTTTTTCCCCCTTGTATTCCCCCATATGTCCGTATGTATCTGCTGTCTCTTATCACACACTTCAGGTATGTCTCCGTAATATTTACTGCAGAATAGAGAGAAAATACCTGAAATAGCTTCAAATGGAGTGGTATGATCATGAACAGTAGTCTCATGTACAGTACAGACATGTCCTTAAATTGTAAGCTCGCTCAAGCAGAGCCTGCTTTTTTGGCAGGAGTATCATAGCTTCAGTTTTTAAATAGGGCTCCCAAGTATGAAGGCAATGCAAATAATTACTAATAATGCCAACAAAAAAACATCCTGTTACCAGACAAGCTGATTAGCAGCTGAAGCGAAAGTAGAGGTCTTGTCTGCATGAAGTGTTGAGAAACAAGCAAATAAAATATCCTATATCACTTTGTACCAGCCCTCTTCAAGGTTTGCTTGTGCTAACGCTTAGCAGCATATGCACATCATGCAATTTCTTCTGGTTTAATTAGAGATCTGTGAGGAGTGAATTCTCTGGAGATAAAAATCTTCTGCTTATCCTATCCACTAATTATCTGCTTTTTCTTTGAACAGATATTTGATATTAGAATCTACTGTTCTTGAGCAGGAAAAAAAGTTACTCTGACCTTTGATGTCACATAATGCATAGTGAATGAATGTAGAAAACGTGATGAAATGTCGTTAGATCGGTCTTTGGAGTGCTCAGATATACAGCACATAAATAGAATTAGATGAGGAATCTTGAGAGATTGCTACTTTTTTTTTTTTTTTAAAAAAGTGTTAATATCAATTTAATTGCAAACCACTAGATGCTGTTATTCACAAACCAGTGAGGTGTGCTTTCCTAGCTAGTTTGGTTCATTTAGGTTTTTTTTTCTGAAGAAAATTGTCAGTTGTCTTAAAACAGAGTGTGGCATTATTTTTCCTCTCTATTTAAGCATCGTATGAGAAATATTTCAGGTGCTGGGGCACCTTAAAAGAGCTTTTACAAAATTTAAGAAGGTTGACGGGCAAAAACACTTTTGGCAAAGAGTCAAAAGAATGGTCAATATTAGAAAGAAGATGGTAGTGGCACAGAGGCAATGAGTTCAGAAGTTATCTGTCAGTTTTGGGAATGTTAATATTTCCCTGTTTTTCTTCACGATGCTACTGGATGAATCTGGTTTGGCCATTGCTGTAAGAGATATATTTAAGGGGGTCTTTGCTGCAGCATAACAGGTAGGACTATGGTGGTGGTGTGTTATAAATTCTCTTTCTGAGGAAGCTGAAAGAAGAAGGTAGTACAAATCCTGGCCAGTCACCACTTTGCTGGTTCCAGGCAGATTAAACAGCGTTGGCTGTAAAAACTGTATTTTCTTTGCCCTCGGCCACACGCCTCACAGCTGTGGGCGGCATCCAGGGGGGCGGGAGGAAGGAGGCACCCCTGGGGGGCTCAGTGGCTGGAGCAGCTCCTGGAGATGCTAATTTGATGGCCCCTCAGGCTGAGGAGGGCATGGTCTCTCTTCACGCTCCTCGGGGAGCGCCTCTAACCGCTAAGCTATTACGTGCGGTTCCTCCTTTGGATTTATTTTTGAAATAAAACAATAAGGCCTGCTCAAAGAGCAATTGCTAAAGCTTCCCTCGGGAGAGGATTTTGGGGCTGAGGGTCCCGAGTGGAAAGAGAGTGTCTGTCTGCTCACAGCCCGGACCTGGGAACTGAAATTCCAGAGGAGAGAAGGGATTGCAGACATGATTGATATTTCCTATTAGCTAGGCATAGGAGATTCCCAGCTCCTTAGGAAGCTTCCTGTCACTATCACTAGTGTAAATCATTATATGATTTTTTGGGGAGCATCTTTTGGAGGTGTCTAGTTTTTCACCTAAATGGCTGAGAGGTCTAACTGGGGTGTCAGGGCTCCAGTTGAGGGGTTAGAGACCGGCGCTAGCAATAGTGGGAATAGGTGCAACAGATTCTTGCCCTGATTCATGCTCTCTATGTTCACTTTGATTTATTAATTATCTCTGATCCAATAAAATATGGCTCTTTTCAAAGGGCTCAGAAACAGGACATTGGGATACAGGGAATTTTTAGCTTTATTATTAGACTGTCAGGTTGTTCTTACCCTGGCAACTGAACTCTTTACGTGGCAGTCACTGACTTCATAAATTTCTGACATCTCCTGAATACACAGCACTTACGTAAACCAGGCAGAGGACCAAAACTATAACTTCATGTGTAAGAAATCTCCAACTAGAGGCCTTGCACCAGTTTTATGCCAGAGTAACTTCCTGGACTTCCGAGGAGTTACTTCTAATACATACTGATGAGACAAGATCTAAATACAGCAGATAGTTCAGTTTGCTGCCCTCACTTCTTTGTATTCCTGTCTTTATTATAATAAAGTCAATGTATTTATGATGAAGGCATAAATAAAACAATGTAAAAGTACCAGAGAAGGAATATTTTCCTTTAGACAAAGTATGTATATAAAAAACAAAACAGACTTGGCCACTTTAATAAATCCCATGATACTTTCCAGAAGTAGGAGCATTGACTACAAAACCCCAGCAGATTTTCTTCCCTCACTCTTTATATATAAATGATCTTGCACTTGGAAATTAGAATTGTTCTCTCCTGCACCTGCAGCCAGGCAGGTCTCCTAGAAGCCCTCACCAGCCAGACTGAATTTTCAGGGATGCTAGTTCACATCATTGACATATACTGAAATCATAGCTCCCAACGAATGGGGAGATTTAATGACGTTTGTACAGACAAGGCCACTTCATCTGATAAAACTTAGATATCTAAATTCAAAAGAGGGAGTCAGAGAGTCTACTTTCCATCACTACCTAACTCTGATAGCCAGAATGAAAACAGATAAGTGGGACAGCAAATCTTTAGCTTATTGATTAGGGACACCAGCATGGTGTGTGCGAGGTCTGGATTTTGATCTTTGTCACTGGACTATTTATGTTTTGTTACATTCAATGGTCTGGCTGAAAAACAAACAGACAGACAAATGAGACCAGGCTGTGAGAGAAGCCCCCGGTCTTCTGCTCAGATAGGCACTGTCAGAGACCACCGAGGGCCATCACTGCTGCTTCTCCAGCCCTGTGGCTACCGAAGGGCTACCTGAGCCCAGTGGGGCAGCACAGCTGCTGCTGGGGGTCCCAGCACCTTTGGGACTCCTCTGTTCTGCATAGAGTCTCCCTTCTGAAGGTGACAATGTACACCTGAACTCCTCAAAGACTGCTGAGGGAAACAAAACATGGTTTCATTGACGTATGGGCAGGACTGCTATGGAAAAGAAGCGCTCTGCTGTGAGAAAGGACAGACTTCTCAGCAATTTTGTATGAACCAGAAGGGAAGTTCTGAGGACTGCTGTAGCTGTGTGGGGCCTGGACACTTGATCTTGAAAATTTCAGAAATAAAACTTAGAAAGTTTCAGGCATGCCCTTGAACCCAGGCCTGAGTTTGCAGTCCCCTGCCTTGTGAACCACCAGCCTGTCCTCAGAAATGATACAGGGACATGGGCATCTGGACATGTGCTCTGGCTTGCCCCTCTCCGGTACCCCTGAGGTGGCATCTTCATAGCCAGTGGGATGCCCACATTTTATTTATTATTGTGGTCTTGAGTACCACTTGCTGTTAAACTCGAAGCTACCTCTACATTTCAGTTGGGGTCTAAAAAACTAAACCCTAGAATAAATTTCAGGTTGCTGCTGGAAATGGTGTAGCACATAATAGGCTTAGGCTAATTTACCTTGTCTAGCTTACCTGTTGTTTGAGCCAGATTGCCTTAAGCTACATAAAGGTATCTCTAGATCAGTCTGATGTTTGCAGCACGACGTACTTAATTGTGGAATCCTCCACAGACTTTACTAATACAGCCTTGAATGGCAGATAAGGTGAATCATGAATGACTATTTTTCTAATAACATTGCTGATTAAAAAAAATCACATTTCAGATCACCTTTTATGATGCTGGCCCAGCTACTCTTACAAAAAGTACTTTGAAGGAGAACCTTTTTTTACCAAGGAAGAACTTTCAAAAGCAGAAAAATGTAAGAAAGCTCTGACAGACGAAAAACGCTGACTCTTTGATACCCTTGATTAGAAATCCTGTAGTTGGGTGTCATGTTCGTTACCACGTTACTGGCAGCAACCACTGGGAATATATCCAGATCTCTTTTATTTCTTTTTTTCTTTCTCTTTCAAACACTGTCATTCATTTGGGTACCTATTCGTGCCTAACGTGGTAGCCCTGGGGTGCAATTAATTTTAGGATCTACAGATCCTAATGACAAAAACATTGCCATTGTCATGTGTTTAACTGAAGGTTGTATGATATCACATTATTGTGGGGGGAAAAAAAAAAAGGAAATTAAGGATGGACAAAAATACATTAATTAACTCAATAATTTACCAATGAAGTCAGTTATATTTTCTGATAATGCATTCTACTATTCTGTCACTGTCCCTGCCACTGTTTCAAATCTTTGGGGAACTGCCTAGCAGGAAAGGTGTCCAGTTCTGGGGAAGGATGGAGGGTAGATAACACTCACAGAAAGCTAAGCATAATTAAAGTTGACCGTTATGCTGTCCTATGCTTAACATAAGAACTTGATTTGCATGTTTCCTAAGCAGATGTGGAAGAGATATTCCATAACCTACACTAATACATGAAGTAGTAACAACAGCTACTGTGAAAATAAGGAAAATCCATCTACCAGTGCTAAAATTTCAAGTTTTAAATTCTCAGCTTAAAATTGTTTTATTTTCTTATCTTTCTTTTGGTTACCAATGACAGCCATAAAGGCCTGGTTCACTCAATCCAGAGGCTCTTCGCAAAATAATAAATTAAATTAAATATTAGAAAACTGATGTAGGGATGAATTCTTCTTCCTGGTTATGGAGAGTGTACCACCTTCATGGTCATCTTTGAGGGTGGTTCTTCCTGACTCAGAAGCTCCAGGGTCCTTGTAGTTATCCTGTAAAATAAGCAGTTTGGTTGTACAATGTCCTTATAAGCATAAGATCTGCCTTTCTGAGAATTTTCCAAGTGTTTTACAAATGTGTCTGCTTTAGGCATAACAGTGGCGGAGGAACAAATGGAGATGAGAACTCTTATCCAGAACATCTCAGATTACCTCTCCTGACTCTTCTCCCAGGACATCAGAAAAAGGCAAGGAGTCTTCTCACCTCAGCAAGATGTTTTCCTCCACCATCCTGTTGTGGGTACTAATGAGGTAAGCTTTTCAGAACCACTCCCAATTTTCCAGTCTCTGCCACAATTTAAAAGGGGAAGGTCCATCCATGTGAATTTATCTTCCTCTCCTTCCCTTTCCAGATAAACCAAAAACACAGTACAATGTAGTGGTACTTCTAACTTTACTTTTACTTCTTTTTTTTTTTCTTTAAATGAAGAAATAACTGTTGTATGCTTAGCACTACTAAAACTATAAGGGCCGGATGGAGCTCTTCACTTAAATGCAAAGATTTAAGTAAATGATTCAGTAAAAGCTTGTTAATTTTCATTCTGCTAATCTGCCCACTGCATAATTAACACACAAAAAGACATTCGCTTCTCAGCTTCTCAGCAAGGATTTGATGTTTCAGTGTTATAGTACGGTTTTGAATCACAAAGAACTTGTTAGTTTTACAAGTTACAAGACAGAACATTTAGTATGGGATAGCATTATAATTGTCATATGGTGGTATACATTATATTATGATATTACTATATTATTATATCATTATATAGTGTTATAAATTATTTGCATATGTTATATATATAAAATATTATTATATGAAATGTTAAAGTTTTTTAAAAATGTAATTGCATCATCTTATTTATATAGTTAGTTACCTGCCATTAAATGCAGGCATGATGTACTCAGAAACTTCACCTCCTTTCCTATGAATCTCTCTTCAGTTTTTATTAATGAAATTTTTAGACTGTAGATATGACTAAGGGTAGGGGTTAATGGTGACTAGTTTCTCATGCTTTCTTCTTTCCTTTCTTATGAGAGATAGGGGAGGCTGCTTAGGGACATTTCCCTAAGCAGACATGGTAGGACTAGTCATTCCTTGCCCTACTTAGTTATTGTTGGTAACTGTATTGTAGGTGTAGGCTACTAGCGAGGATATTGGGGAGATTTTCAGAAGTAAGATAAGAACAACTAGGGTTATCTACTGAACTCTCATAGGTAGATTTAAAAATCATACCATTAAAGTTCATTACTCTTTAGATGATTTGAAGGTTACTGATTTACCTATGTAAAATGTAACTGCCATGCCGTTATGAGACCTGATTATTGTTGGCGTTGATCCAGAGTATAATTCTTCCCAACCTAAAATATTTTGATAACTTTCATTATAGAGCTGCATCCAGGGAACAGGTCTGTACTCATACAGCTCAGATTTTGGTGGCTCACGTGTTGGACACAGACCTGAGTCCTTCCTCTGCATTTATCTGATGTCAGGTGATGATGATTATTATTGTTATTAACAATTCAAGTAACTTCAAGTGAGGAAAAGCCTGAAATATGACTTTGGTTCTTCCACACCAATTTCTCACTTATTATAATAAGTCTCTCATTTTCTCAAGAATAAATAAAATGGTAGTGAAAAAGTTTCAGAATTAGTCTTCATGCCTGTGTCATAAAATTAATTTAAAATTATTGTGCCATGATTATATATGAGGTAAAAAAATAGGTTTTTTGTCCACCATCCAGAAAAAAATCTTTTCAGTAACTCTACTTAAAATTGATGACAGCAGGATTTACTTCTTCTGTTTGGCCTAAACTGTCTACATTTCCTCATTGTGAGTGACATTTTGAAAATGCAAACAGAATATTCAGTGACATAGGGAAGAGATTTGATGAATTGCAGCGCACCTTGTGATGTAGTTTCAGATGCATACTGCCAAAGAACATCAATAAGTCTGAGTGGTCATCATCTCTCTAGAGAACAAAGTGCTGTTGGCTTGCTGTTAGTGTATGTTATCTGCTGGAGAAGTTGTTGTCTGACAATGACAATCTTACTTGCTGTCCACATTTTATAGCAAAAGAGGTTGTGGTAAGAGAATCTATCCAGTCTAAAAGTCCCTCGCCTCCGTACTGCTTGGGAAGCATTTTTACCGTGTTGGTAGAAGATAGTGTAGAAAGTGTGCTTAATGTTGTCAGTAACTTTCCACATGGATTGGAAAAAGGAGCTTGAAAAAGTCCGTTCTGTTATGTCAGCAAGGTGCATATTTTTTTTGTTACTGAATTAAAATTAGCCTGTGTTGGTTCCAGGATGGGAAAGCCCCTTCAAGGGCTCCATTGCAAATTTCATGCCAAATACTGTAGTGCTCTTAGGGATCTATTCAGCTGAAATTATATGCTGGCTGCTACGGATCTGGCTTTTTTACCTAGATGAGCCATTCAGCGGGGATACCAAATAGGGCAAAAATGCATCTTTGTTGCAAGAAGATGGTGTCTCCCTGGTTGGGTTATATGCATGTATGTATACAGGCACATATTGTACCTTCTATCAGTGATCCAAGAATCACAGCATTGCAAAAGAAATGGTGCTCCCAGGTAGCTATAGGAAACATGGCTTAATTAAAAAAAAAAAAAAAAAAAAAAAGACTCTTCTCCTTCTGCAAGCTTAATGATGGTATATTCCTTTAACCATTGGCACAGGAGCTCAGCACAGACACTCTCGTTCCCACATACTTGGATGAGAGGCTGACCTATTGTACTCAAATGTGATGCACATACTGATTCTCAGCATGCCAACACTCATGCCCATCTGCTGGGATGGCACCGTGCCCGCCACAAAGGTGGGACGCCATTCTCAAGAGGCCTAGGTGCCAATTGCCTATAGATTTAAAAGGATAGTTTAGAGAATACAAAAAGTGACACTTTCTTTGTGGGTGTCCTTTCTGATGCCACAAACTAGTTCAAACCTAGTTTGTCTGCGCCAGGCAAAATTTTGCTAATTCTGCCTTATAGCAAGTATCACCAGAAATATGCTCTTTGAAATTATTCATAGACAAAATTACAGATGGAAAAAAATTTTCTTAAAAATGTTGCAAGGCAGAGTCAGCAACCATAAGGTAGCAACTCCCCCAAAGTTGCCCCTTCTTTTACAAAGAAACAATTAGGAAACTGCTGAAGACATAAAAGCCAAGAAAGAAGTATCTGGGAGGGGGAGGGACCCACCACATCCACTGCTGGGACATGGAGTTTCATACAGCTGTGTCTCTCCTCTCTCAGCTCTCCTTGCTTTATTTTGGAAATTTCAGTTTCTTTCAAATCAAAGTGGTTGCACACAAAGCTCAATATGCAATCAGTCAGATTTGCAAAAAGACTCTGTGTGTACCAAAACAAATGCCCATATTCCTCTCCCGGAGAAATAAAGAACTGGGATGGGGGAGGGGAGGAATTTGATTCTCAGATCCCTTAAGCTTGTTTCACCTTCTTCATTTGGCTTAGTCAGCTTTTAAGGATAGGAAATTTCACTTTAATTAAGTTTTTTAGACATTCAAAGCCTTCTTGCTAGAAGCAAGTAAATACCGTGCTCTGATATTAGCTGTCTGGATATTGATAAATTTGTATCAGAAATGGCCTTCTATGGGAAAGATGTAGGTGATGGCAGTGGGAAAACACACAGTTCAAGGTTCTGCTGGAGGCATCACTACCTAACACATGTTAAGGGGTCCTGGAGAAGAAAAGGTAGTAAAGTCAACACTGATAAAGGCGAGGGGAGGCAGAGTTAGACGAGTCTTGCTGCTGAGTTCGATCTATTTAATAAAACCACCATTCCTCAAGTTGTCATCCAGCTTAGTATTTAAGTCCTCAAGGTAGGTCAGGTGTGTTTGACCACCCAGTCACTGCTGAGGGAAGAATGACGTCCCACAGAAGGTCAGTGACTTTTGAAGGATCGCCAGCTGCTTCACATCAGCATGTCTGCCAGGGCCCAGGTGTGTGCTATCACATCCACTGCTTGTGTCCCACCTGTGTCACTTCTTAAATCTGAGGGAGAGCACGTCTTTCTCAGTACCATGTTGTTGATGAAAGTTATTCTTCTAAAACCTATTTTGCAATGAATTTTTGTCAAGTTGATACGTTATAATTTTCATACTGAAGGTAAGAAATGTTGTGATTCTTCAGGCTGAACATTTTAAGGTGGGATGTAATTTGCAGACACATATATGTCTATTTTACACATATTTATTTTACAGTAGGCAGAGAAAGAAAAAAAAAGTGCTTGTTTCTGTGCTATGGCTTTTAGAACAAGTTTTGAAAAGTGTGTACTGCACATTAACAGAAAAACAGCTTTAAAACTCCAGTGTCTTAAGCCTTAGCATTTAGTCTTCACTCAGATCTGTACCAGAACATGAAAGCAGAACCCCAAATGGCCAGTCTGCAAAAACTGTTCAGGTTACAAGTTCAGCAAAGAGGATGAGGGATCCCTTCTCACCAGACAGAAGGCTTTCACGTGTGACATAGAAAAGAAGAATCTCTCTCACACATCTACGCCAGCAGAGAAAAAATCTACAGTCTTCTGTAGAATTCTCATCTTGCTCAGAAATTAATTCTGTTTGCAAAGTTTCAGGAACAAGTCTAGATCTCTTCTCACTCTGTTAATTATGTTGTACGCTCCCCATTTCCCAATTTTGAAAGTATGTCTAGATGTGTTTATGGAATGGTTGCCATGATCAGACATTGCCACTCATTATTGAGCTCATTACAGGGTTAACTGGGTGAAGTGTAATGACTTGTGATTTACAGAGGTCAGACTAATGCTCCCTCAGTTTGGCCATCAAACTTTATGAATTTGATTTTCTCTGAAAGGTTTTGGTCTTTCAGAATGCTATTTATAAAATAAACTTAACTGGAATCAGAAGCAAGTTTGAAAAGAAACTGCTTACAACTCATTTCTGTTTTGGCTGCCTATCTTGGCCATAGCACGATCGAGATATGGAAAATAATCTGCACATTAAGCATGTATGCTTAGCTAATTTTACAAATAGCTTTGAGGTTATATTTGTTATGTCTGGCTTATGTATAATGAATGGGTTTATTTTCCTCTCTTTATTCCTCTTTATTTTCCAGCAAAGCAGAGACTGTGCAAGTGGCCTATACCCCCAATCAATGGTGTCTGCACAATTAACTACTAGCAAGGAGCCAAGCCCACTAGGTAGCTGACAGCTGCTTGAATTTAGGCTGACACCTTTAAACAGGAATAGAGATAGCAAACGTAGCTGATGCTGGGATGTCTCCATGGGGAATACGGTAGATTAGCTAGCTCAGGATGTAACTTCTGTTGCATAAATACAAACTACTGAGCGTTTTATGGGCCCGATCCTTTGAAGCACCAGGCTGTCAGCACCCCCAGATCTCACTGAATGTGGGGGCAAAGTGAAGACAGCTGCGTTATCCATAGCATTTCCTTACAATTTCTGCTTTTGTGGATCGGGTCAATCACTTTTTAAGTCCACTCGATGGAGCTAATAGGAGTAGAGTCTTTCAGATGCTTAATTAAAGGAAGAAAAACAGACAATGGACAAAAAGAGCATAGAAATTGATCCACCGTCTAACCACAGTGAAGTAGAACTGCAGGGCTGAATTGAAGGGCAATAGTTTGTGACTGGACAAACTCCAGAAGGAACTCAGACATTAGCATGAGGTAATTTAACTCTCAATAGCTCCTCCTTACTTCCTTTCCTCCGTTACTCTCCTTCCCCCCTACTTCACAGTTTATTCAGGAAAGAGTTACACAGCCGAAGGCCTTAAGTATAAACGAAGATGATGCCAGATGCATCTTTTCATGTTACAGATCTCTTCAGCACCTGATGAGAGATGTAGTGACAGATGTTAAAGACAACACACACCTGAAAGGACCAGGTCAAGTCACTATGCTCTCATTGTAACGTTTCTCATTCAGATTAATCTTCTCAAGAAGTACCTAAAATTTCCTGGATTGTTATGGTAGATGCAATGTTGAGTTAGGAGCTGGAACATGTTTCTTTATCTTACAGCTGTGTGTAGCATGTCCTACCAAGGATACAAGCATGGAATTGATACAGGAGAAGCAGTCTTTGCTGTGAGGGTTCTGTGCTCTAAGGAAACACGATAATGGAAGGAAGAGAGAAAAAGAAATATCAGCATCCCCATCTGAGCGAATGGAAGGCAAGGCACAGAAATTTTGAGCATTCAGCACATGGCCATGCAGAAATAGGTGGCAGCTGTAGGATTTAAACCAGATCTTCTGACTTTCTGTCCAATCCAGCTCTATAATTATTCATATTATCTGCAAAATATGCCAGCAGAAAAGTCCTGTGCTGTATCTGGAAGACCAGGGATGTAGATCTTTACACAAGAAGGTTTGCTATTGTTGGCATCCAATGAATGTCATCCATTACTGACTGACGATAATTTTTCATGGTTTCCAGATTCAAAAGCTGAATAGGTCACTCTTTCAACCCTTACTTGCAGCAAGGGTTGCTTGGATTGCTTTTTTTTTTTTTTGTATGTGTGTGTGTGTAGGAGTGCACAAGAGAATAAATCTGAATAACTTGGTGGTCAGGGGTATAACCAAAATATATATTATAGGTATTCTAGCTATTCATAGCCATGACTAACTTTGTGAGTCCTCATAATTTTTGGCACAAAATAGTCTTTAATTGATACTGATTAGTCTGCCCTGCTTTTGGGCACACAAAACAAACTAAGAGGTTGTAATCAATATTGAAAAAAATTTCTTCAAACCAGAACAGCTGCTCCAAATAATTTATTCTTTATTCAACAAATATGCATCATTTTCCCATGCAGCTTACTGTTCTAAAAGCTCTAATACCCATATTTAAATGCATTAGTCTTAATTCCATAGTAAATGGAAGTACTATATAAAATCACATCTCAATTTTGTTTTATAAGTGAAAACCTAGAAACAACTAAATGTTTTTCTGCTGAGTGATAGGAATGAAGTATGCATAGAGGATGAGGGTACTTATTATATATGTGGTTGGATGACTTACTTGCTTTCTTATGTAGTCCCATTTGCCTTTGCTGCTTCTGGGTCCTCCTTTTGTTGGATTGCCTGGAAGGAAGGAAGACCTGCCCTTTTTTTCTTGCGCTTCACCGCCCCAAGTCTAGACCCATGAAGATCTTTGCAAGTGTCTCATGCTGGTATTAGCAGTAGATGGCACCCTTCTCTCTAACCCACTTATGAGACAAGATATGGAGTGTTTTGAATTTAGTGTCAGTGAGGGGGGTATCCAAAAGAGAGGCCTGGATCAGCGCTGCTAATTTGGAATCCAGTAACATTCCCGAAGAGAAAAAGAGGTGCCAAGGACAAAGTCCATTTGGTTATTGCTTTGTAATGTCAGCTAGAGGTTGTTATTCCTCACCCTCCTTTTTCCACCGTGAAGAGGGAGTACAAATGGCTGCTACTTTTCTCTCTTGTTTGTTATTCCTCACCCTCCTTTTTCCATCGTGAAGAGGCAGTACAAATGGCTGCTACTTTTCTCTCTTGTATTTTCAATGACAGATAAATGGAGTTACACATCATTTATTGAGCAACTCGAGGTGTTTCACAAGTGAAAGGTAAAAAGCCAGAATGTGTTTTGTGTCTGCTCTACAGCACATAGGGAGAAAGTTCTTTGGGTACAGGATTTGGAGGATGATGGTGTATATGGTCCTGGTCTCAGGCTCACACGTAGAGTGGCTGAGACGGTTCCTTGAATATCATTTTGGGCTTGAAGAGGCAATTTCCATAGCACTGAATGCCATGGTGCCATGATTACATCAATATCATCCTGGGTAGTGTAAAGCAATCTCTGCTCAGCACTGTGTGGTTGTAGCTATGTGCCATGTGATATTTAATTTACAGCACACGGTCACTCTCCTGCCTATTGTGCTCTAAACTGACTCACTTCTGCTTTTAGTGAAGTCTTCCAATCAACCAAATCAACTTCCATTGCTCTATATTTGGGTGGCAAACCAGAGGCTATTTTTAGAAGCTGCCATTTTTCAGTAAACCTAAAATTAGCAGAAAAAGCTGTGAAAAGATAAAAATGCCTATGGAAAATCTCATCATCAAAGTTATAGAATATAGTTCTTTAAAGCAGAAAATTTGAAGTAAAGCAACAAAGAGGAAGACCCAAGTGAACAGGAAGACTCAATGGGAACTAGTGATGGGGCAATTAGCCATGGACTTGGGAAAGCTCTGAGAGTTGATACGATGCTGGGCAAGTTATTAGTCTCTCTGCTGTCAAGGTGTAATAACAGAAGATGGGGACAACAGCACTTCCCAGCCTCACAGGAGCAAATTTTGGGTAAATCAATGGAAGACTGTGAGATATTCAGGTGTTGTGGCTATGGGGAAAGAAGAGGAGAGGGAGGGAGTGAAAGAGAAAATCCTGGTGGTCATATACTACAAATGAACAACAGGGATTGTTGCATTCCATACATAAATTGGCCCCCAAACACCGAAAAGTCTACACTTTTCACCTGAAACTGATAAAAGTAATTTCCTGGATCCCGTTTCCTGTTGCCTGATCCTGTGTGTCCTTGGAGACACACGTAACATCTACAACAGGAGGGTGTAGAGAGGTGGGTGTTGGCCTCTTCTCCCAAGTGAATAATGACAGAACCAGAGGAAATGGTCTAAAGTTGTGGCAGGGGGGGGTTTGAATAGAGATTAGAAAGAATTACTTTACTGAAAGAGTGGTCAGGCACTGAAACAGCCTGGTCAGGGAGGTGGTGGAGTCACCGTGCCTGGAGGTATTTAAGAAACGTGTAGACATGGCTCTTCAGGGCATGCTCTAGTGCCCAAGATTATTGGCTCGTGGTGGGTGTGGTGTGGTGGGGTGTTGTGTATGTTGTTGGTTTTTTTGTGTTTTTTTTTTTTATTACTTTACTGAAAGAGTGGTCAGGCACTGAAACAGCCTGGTCAGGGAGGTGGTGGAGTCACCGTGCCTGGAGGTATTTAAGAAACGTGTAGACATGGCTCTTCAGGGCATGCTCTAGTGCCCAAGATTATTGGCTCGTGGTGGGTGTGGTGTGGTGGGGTGTTGTGTATGTTGTTGGTTTTTTTGTGTTTTTTTTTTTTCTTTTTGTAGTTGGACGCTATGATCTCAGAGGTCCCTTCCAACCATGATGATTCTGTGATTTTGTGATCTACTGTCCCATAGACCGCATCTTGCAGCTGTGGCTTGATAAGGCATGACAGGTAAGACAGGCTGAATGAGGTTGACAGGGTGTGGGGGGACAACCTCCAGGTTCTGTGGTGTAGGGTGGGATAGTGCACAAAGTAGGAGGCATAGGATGTGGACAGGTACTCAGACCATGTGGCTCCTTATTTGTTCCTACCACAAAAATGCAGGACGACACTTCAATTTTTGCTTTGGGAATTATTACGACTAGCTCTGGGATAATTACCTAAGTGAAAATAATAATAATAATAATTATTATTATTGCCATCTGCTGTCAGTAAGCAAGGCATTTCCCCTTCATGCCCTCACGCCCATTAATTGCATCTTTAAGCAGCGATGCTTTGCAGAGGTAGCCGTGGCGAGAAGTGAGATGCAGCTCTTTTCTAGAAGCTCTTTCCGAGACCTCAAAGAGCTTCCTGGCCTGTTGAATGCTGCTTCTTCACTGTCACCCTGTGAGGTTGGTTGCGAGTCGCAGGATGCTTGGCCCCTGTGACTGATGAAGAGCCAGACACATTCTCGGTGCCACCGCACTGAGAAAAGCACAGGAAACGCTTCATCTTCATTCTCGGCACCGGTGGAGGAGGACAAAGCTGACAGAGGAGGAGGAAAGGAGAGGTGGTAGCCAAAGGGGACGAGGGTCCCAGCTCTCCATCCATGAATTGGTTGAAGTATCTGTTGGAGCTGTAGCCCGGTAGGAATATAGCAGACTTGAAGGCTGCAGGGAGCATTCTGCCTCTGTAGCCACGAGGAGACACTTGAATTAATTTGTAGATGAAGGAAATGGAGCACGGGCTATTCAAAGGTCATGATTTTCCAAGTCAGGTTTCTAAAGGTTTTGCATCCAAATCCGTTTTAAGTGAACCAAGCAGAGCCTTTACAGCTTGAGTCACTGCTTTGTGCAAAAATCATGGTAGCAACACATGCCTTAAAATATCACAGGGAATACATTTCCCTGTTAGGAAACGTCTTGGACAAAAAAGCTTATGCTTTCCTTCTAGGATATATTTACAAAATGGACCCAGATTTCTACCTTTTCAGTCTTTGAGAGTCTTGAATATTTATATATCAAGCCAAAAACACAGAAAACCTGCTTTTTGGATGTTTGAAATAGTTATAATCCCTAAATATGAAATCTCATAATAATTTCCAATGAATAACACATTCTATACTTTATACCTCTTACAAACCCTGGAAGCGTGTCTATATTTATCTTTCAAAACAGTAGTTAGGTGAAGGAAGGAAAAATGCTTTCTGCTTAATTTGAGCTTTGTCTTTTTTTCTGAATTCAGTTTCATCCTCCAAACTTTCCACAACGAATTTGGACCTTGGACTAATTGAAAGCAAACTGAACTTTTTCTTCGCACTCTGCAAGAAGGTCGTGATATTTCCTTTTGTTTTGAGGCTGAATCTAACTAAAACGTGATTTTGCACAGATTCCTTTTGTCAGACATCCCCAGTTTTCTATCTAAACTGATCTGTGCATTCACAGTGAAGCTTCATTAAAGATCAGGCCAAGCAGTCTTTAAAAAGTACAGGGCTTCAATGATAGACAGATGGTGGCTTTCATGATGTCAGGAAGTGTCAAATATTATGGTTGGCTGCAGAATGATGGCTACTTTCCAAACAGATTGAGAAACAGACAGAAAGAGCAAGAACACCATTTGTTGTATTTAGATACATTGTGAACAGAAGGAAGCAAGACAGAGCATACTTTTACACATCTTTTTTCCACTCCTTGTGAAAACAGTTTAGGATTTGTTATGTTATATTAGCCCTATCATTATGCAAAAACATGTGAAAGCCAGAGATGCTGATATATAAAAAAAATGTTTCCATTGTGACTTTCTGTGTTTTTATTTGCATTTCCATGGATAATTTTTTTTAACATTGCAGGCAGATAGAAACCTGCAATTTCACTTTCTTTTCTTTTCTTTTTTTTAAAATTTTTTTAGGAACAAAGCTGTGCTATTAAGATAACCTGCAAATTTTTTTTTTTATTATTATTATGATTATTATTAACCCATATGCTCTTCCAAGCCCCTGTTTGGGAAAGCACTAATTTAGGTACTTAAACTTAGATAATTGCTTTGGTGTTGAATAGATGTGGGTTTCGTTCAATATCTGTGTTGGTGCTTCTGGAGTTGGGATTCTGAATGGGACAGTTTTGAAATAGAATAGGTGTCAACAGCTAAGTAGCAAGGATTTTAATTAAAGTATTGAAAGACAAAGGTCATGAAATGGTCTGTTCCTAGATGGGAGGCTTACGCTGCACAGAACCTGAATGGTATCAGAATGTGAGATGCTGGAGGAATGGGGCAGATTTTGTTCCTAAAAGATAATTAGAAACTATAATTCTTGTCTTTTTTGGCCCCATGGGATTCAGTGTGGGAAGCGCTGAAACGCAGACACTCAGTGCATCCCATTTGACCTTGGGAATCTATGTCAGGTCAGTCATTTGGTAGAGCAAACAGAATGTTCCTTATGACTGTCATCTTGAAAAGTCCTTATTCTATACGGGCTTTGTGCACCTAGCACAATTATTGGAGTAGTTTCCTGCCCCCTGTGACTATAAGGGAGAGGTGTAAGGATGCCCATCATACACACACTCACGGATGAACCAACCAATTCTGCAGTTGCTGGTCCTGGGTCAAGACAATTTCTCTGGACCGGTATGTGTGCCACAGCCTCTCAGGGGCCATGGGGGCAGAGCTCTGCCCAAAAACTCAGCGTATGACCTGCGAAACGGTGGGACAGAGCCCAAAACATGTGACAAGCCACTGAGGCACGTGTAAGCCTTGGTTAAGTAACGGCTGATTGAAAGGGAATGGAAGGGAAGGAGCTGACCTAGGTCAGGAGGAATACGGAGGAAGAGAGGACCTGTAGGGAAGAGACATCTAAGAAGCTGGGAACTAGGACAGCTGCCCTGTGTGTGTTCGTGTTTATTTTATTTATTTATGAGCTTTTCCATGATGCTATTCACTATCTGCGTGCAATCACTCGTTTCCTCCTCATTGCTCTTACAGAAAATCTATTTGTTTCTCCAAACTATCAAAATACTTAGAAAGAAAATACATGCTTGTGTTTATAATAATTAAATCCCTGTAAAAATAAATGACCACTTTGGGGAATAATCTTTTATTCTTTTTGCTTTCTCTCCATTCAACAGTGGACTAGCTGAATCCATGGAGCCATCATGTGAGAATAATTTTACACTTCCAAATTATATCAACATTTGCAAACAGCATAGCAATTACGGTCCACAAGGAACCCCCTTAACCAGAATCCTGTTGCTCTGTGGAAAGAAAACAAAAACTGTAGATTGGAGCTTATTCCTGGCTTGTTAAAGAGCAGTTTTGATAAATGGTGCACAATGGAGGGATTGAATTTTTCTGTTTTTCTCCTTTTGCCAAATTTGCTGTACAACTCAGCATCCTCCCCTTTGAATACTGGATATATTTATTTTTTTATCTTTTTCTTATTTTGGTCCTTTTCTGTCTTTTGTAAGGATGTTATGTGGATTGAAGACATTTTTTATCTAATTCATTCTTTGTCTATAATCGAGCATGGCATGAATAGTACAAAAATGTCCACAAGTAATCATTAAAGCTCTTAAATGAATTCTCTTTGCGCACAGTCACACAAACCCCAATCATATTTACTTCTCGGTGAAAGAACAATCAGTTGAGTTTTACTTTTAGCAAAAAGGTTTATAAGAAGCAATAATGGAAATTTTGTTTCACATAAACATTTATGGGAGACTGATTTTGAGGGGGAACGCACAACTGTGTGCACAGGAAGTAGTGTTTCTCACACTCGTTCAGTCGGAGAGAACAAACAGTGTGACCTGATTTACCAATTCCAAATAAGTGCTGCAGCTTGAATTTCAAATATTTGCAATCAGTTCGCAGGGTAAAAATTCAGATATATTTGTTGAGTACATTTAAATGAGAAAATCATGATCTGCTGATGGATATTCCATGAGAAGAAAAAGAGGCTAATTTAGTCAAAGAAATTGCAGGCAGAGAATTACTCACTCAGTGCTACTGGCAAATAGTAAATGAGTGGCACCAAGGTTTTAATTCAAACACTTAACAAAGAAAGCAACTAATAGCGTCTTCCTTTTTCATCTGAAGTACTATAAAGCAGAGGGCTAGCCCTTCTGCCAAATTGCTTTCACAGAAATGTGACTTCCGCCTCCATTATTTTTACTCAAATTGCCTTAATAAGAAACTAACTCTCAAGCCCTGACTTTGATCCTGTTTTTAGGCTGGGTGTGTCCAGGTTCGTCTTTATGAACTTGGTGATTTGCTGCAGGACTCAGGTCAGAAGTTACAGTCTGCATGTCTGAAGAATATTCCTCCAAATGATACCTGACTAGAAGAAAAAAATCAATTTGATTTGATACTTTTCTTAGTATTTACAGTACATTGGAGAGTTATTAAACAACTTGCAGTGTTGGGACGTATTCCCCATCCATTTTTTTTTCTTTTCTATTGTAGCATGACACGGCACAGAGTTAAATAGTACTTTCAAAATTTCCTATTCAATTTTTATTAAAAAACCTACCAAACCTAGGAAAGCTTGTGTAGAGGTCTTCCTTCTGGAACCCAAAACTCCTCCTTGGGCAGAATTCCACTATGGACTGATTACTTGTGTCATTTGGTCCCTTTGCATAGTCTATGGATATTTATTAAGATTTCAGGCTCTTACCTTGGTTCCAAATGGTGATATGGCTTACTGGTGGCATCAATTCTAAATAAGTATTGTGGATGATAACTACAGTAGCATCATTATTGATAACACTAATAGATTTTTGGTTGCCTGAGGAAGTACCATGATGTTTGGGTTAGGGTTTGGAAGCCAGTTCAAAAGCTTCATCTTCAGTCTAATGCTGAAAATAACTGGATCTAACCCGGATCTCTGAGAGGGAACTTTTCTCTCTTCAGGAAGCAGATTGCTACTTAAATAAATTAGTTTTCTTATGTACTGTTTGTGTTCTCCTGTATGTCAAGCAAGGTCCTTTAGCCCTAGAAAATCCAAAATGGCTGTGTGAAGCACAGTATTAGAGCGTGGGCTTGGTACCCCCTGGTTGTGCTACTTTTGTATTCCCCTAGTCGTTCTGGGAAAGTTGCTCTCATGGACCACAGAAAACCACTCCGTCCTTAGGCCTCTTCCTGACCTGCTGTGGTGTAGAAGAAATTATATAGCTTTAAGGCAATAGCAGTAGAAAAAAAAAGGGGGGCGGGGGGCAGAAATTGCCTTGTAAAATAGCCTGGAACAGAGGAGGGAGGGGAGAGAAAAAAGAAACAGTTGCATATTGTAGATACTTGACTTGTGATATTTCATAAGATCTTCAAATGTTTTTTTTATAATTCCTATATTCTCCATCGTGGTAACAGGCTACACAAATAGAGAATTTCAGTAGATACCTTTCGTAAGATTTTTTGACACTGTCTTGTATATTATTTAGACAAGAGATCACAGTCTTGATTTAATTACTAGAGAGCAGTTGTAAAAATGAGTAATAAATAGACCAAAAGAGTAGTGATCAGAGGTTGTGAAAGTATGTAATGCATTGGCTCCTCAAAGGTCTGTCTTGGTTGTGATTGTGTTCAGTCATTTCATTAATGTCCTGGATAAAGCTTACTTTTGACCTTTGCTCACTACACCACGATGTGTAGCAATAAGTGTACTGAAGCACAGGGTTAGAAAACAAAGCAGTCCTGACAAATAGAGAAGCAGCTCAGAAAAAAAAAAACAAAAACAAAACATAAGAAATTCATCAGAAACAACTGCAAGGTATTGCCCTTGGGCAAAAATAATCAACTGTGCAAACAGAGGGTGAGGAACTTGTTCGGTAGCAGCTCAGAAAGAGATCTGGGAAAAATAAGCTCATCATTAGGCAACGGTATCATTCTGTTGATAAAAAGGAAAATAACAGACTAGGCTGTATGTTGAGCTGCCCCTGAGACACCAAATAGGTGAAGTGGGCTCTCCACCATGGTAGGAACTGACAGAGCTTCAGCATTACCGATGTACGGTTTCAGGTAATGGGGTTCAAACGAGAGGGATCCCAAACCAGTCCAGACAGTCTCTTTAGAAGTCAGGAACAAAAGAGTGAAAAACGTTCTTCAGCCTATGGAAGTCTGGGGAGAAGGGGACTGTGGCAGAGACTTTGAAATTAATTCAGGGAAAAACATAATTCCTCCTTAGGAAGGACAGGTTTTAATTTCAACAAGTAAGACTTAATTTAGTTGGGTTTTTCTAAGAGTCAAATAGGGACAGTGAAGTCCACCCAGGTTCCCCAGGGCTGCGGTGGCAGTGGGTTAATGCTCACCCTTTGGGAATGGTGAAGGTACAAGTTCTTCCCTCTCCAAGGGAGTGGAGGGCACTTCCTGACCTCCTGAGACACACACACACACACACACACACACACACACACACACACACACACACACACACACACACACACCCTGCTTTTTTGCTGACTGTGATTACTGTCTTGTACCAGCTTGAATATACCAAAATATAACTGAATGTTAAAGAGTTGCGTTAAAAGGGACTATCAGTATTAACAGATTGTTAAGGTTGCTCAGTTTCATGTTGTCTGATTACAAAAGAAATACATTGATGAAACAAACTCAGAGGTTTTCAGTATATCAGCTGCTTTTTCTGAGAGCTTATTTCCTTGCAGACTTTTTCAATAGCTATCAAGTTTGCACAAAATATAAATAAATGGCTCTCTGTGAAGATGGTGCCATTCTTTATGGAACTGCACCAGTGATAGGTCAAATTTATATTGCTCTGCAGCACGATTTTAATATCTTTCTGGCCTGGTTCAGGCATAATCAAATCTTCTGTTGAAAGAGCTCTTGTAAGGAGCAATTAAACATTAGTACTTTAGCTAAACCCATATTAAATTATGTCTTAGAATTTAAGTATCTGAGAATCATCTTAAATCTCAGCTTGGATTTTAGGTGGTATTGTATCTACAATTTATGTTGAGGAATAAGACAATCTGTTTGCATCTTGATTTAGTATTTATAGCTTGAAATGTTATTTTATTATTAAGTGTTCTATGCAACTGTTAGTAAGGCCACTAATAGATTAAGGTACTATTATTTATGATTACAGCTTCTGCTTTTCAACACAAAAAAGAAGCTGAGCGTTCAACAGGCAAATTTTAACATGCTTTTTGAAAGCCTTGAAGTAAATCAAAGCTAGCTGGGTACCCTTCAGCAGGCACGAGTGGCGATTCCAGCCCTTCCAGTGAAGACTCATAACCCAGAGGAGGCAAAGGGCTTTGGACTGTTGTAACACTAAGGGCTCAACTTTCTTTTAGGGCTATGCTTTCTTTTATGCATGAGCAGGAGAAGAGCATCTGAAAAAGATTTAAACTACGATTATCTCACTTTCCCTTCACAGTGGACTGGCAGGACTAGAATTGAGCATCCTCACAGACAAGCTGATGTGTGAATCTGAGCCCTTTGAAACAAGTTGTGACGGTAAGAACAATAATTGAGCTTTCCACTTACCCCAAAAGTAGCCCTGCAATCACAAGTCAACAAATATATGTGTTTAGATTGACACTGGGCTGAAAAGGAAGAAAATGGTGCCTTGTATCTTGATCAAGGTAGATCACCATTGAACATTATCTTTAACATCTCTGAAGCCCAGGAAAAGCTTTATGAACCTGATGGTAATTTTGTTTGTAGATTTATTTTAGCATTAAATATGTCCATTGTTTATGTTCTAAAGATATGTTCAGTTTATGTTGCTATCATTTTGATCACTGATGGAAGCTTACAGGTTAGTTTCCCTGTCAGCACAGAGATGTTTCAAAGCATCAGGGAAATAAATACTTAAAAATCATGTTATTTACATCATAAGAAAGACAAGCCCTCTGCATAAATATCTTGTGTTAAATATGTTGTGTTTATTTGGGCCAGATTGGATGAGTATGAGCTACATAATTTCCTTTTTACTTTGCTTGTAAGACACAGAGCAATAACTTGACAAAGAAAAAGCAAAATTATACTTGCTACACCATACATGTGCTTTGTTAACATAAAGAGAGGTTATAGCACATGATATGGCTAAACATCAGTTCTCTGATTATAACAACTAATTTCTCCGTACTGAAGGTCTGTTCTGAAAACTCGTTTGTGTTTTAAGAGAGCCTTCCCCTTCTCCCAGTTTTAAGTTTATCAAGGAAGAAGGAGAAATGGGGAAAACAACCTTGTTTCTGTGTGTTCCTACAAGATACAAACACTGATGTTCTCCTAAGATCTAGCTACATTTTTGAGACCTGGGTTGCAAATAAAAACTATGAAATTCTGCTGCAGCAATCCATGTGAGAACTATTGTTGGTTTGAAGACTTGCCTAAAAACAATCAGATTTGAGCCTATGAAATTTGTCTGATATACATAAAATTAGTTTTCAGGAGGCTGCATGGAAACCATAGTCTTAATTTTTCTAAGCACCCCGTGCTTGTTGATAAAGCTCCTTATTGTATAATCAACTGACCCAAAGAGCAAGCACAGTAGTTATTAGATGACATTCTAATCGTATGAATTAAGAATGTTTCTGATTTGGTAATATTTAGTATCAGCTTTCCAGTAATTAGAAAGTTTCTGCTAGCTTCTATTAAGACCTTGACAGAAGACAATGTTACCTACTTAATTTTGAAAGGTGATGTAACTAAGCCTGTGAGTAGTATGTCGTTCAGGGACAGGCTCAGAAATCAAATCAACACAGGCACCAATAGTCAAGTTTGGGGTAGAAAAGATTCTATCTGTCTCACCTTATATTCAGTATGTTTTCTAGTATTTGAGCTACCTGTGTTAAGTCACCAAAGTAACAATGTCTCTAGGGGCTATTCTAATTCTGTAGTTTGGAGTTACTCCTCTCCCATCCCATATATTCAGCTTTAGCTTTTCTCTCCGAGTATCACCCCATTTCTTTTAAATCTATTAATTCTGATCCTTTTACATTTTCAATTAAGACACACCAGCATTCTAGCTACCTGGGGGCATGGGATTGAGAACAGGGGGAAAAAAGGACACCTTCCTGGTGAATTTACTATTAGAACAGCTGGAGAGAGACATAATTACTGCAGTCCCATCCAAGTTTAGCATTGCCACAAAACACCAAGGATGGCATTTAGCTGAAATATTCCTCTGTAGAGTTTCATTGCTTTACTTTTATTCATGGCTGAAAGCTTAGCCTATAGCAACCTGTGCCACAGTTAATGAAAATTGAAAAGTTACATTATATATTGTCCTTCAGGGTAAAAAAATTAAAACATCAACTTTATCTACAAAGACGGTTTCATTCCAGCTGCTGCATTTAGGGAGAGAAGTGCACGCAAGGCATATACATTATCCAAGCATCTCTGTCCCCAAAGAATGGATGAAAGAATGTTTTCTGGGCATGAATTCTGTTTTTTTGGAGAAGCGTTATGACAATTTGTTGTTTGTCATAGACTACACCGTAAGGAAGGTTTTACATGCAGCATGCAGTCTGAGTGATGAAGTCATTCACAAATTCTACTGGAAAGGGATAGATGGATGGAGCCCATTATTGAAACAGCTTCTTACTTGAGTAGTATCAAAAGGACAGGGTAATTCAAACAATTCCACTGTCTGTGGAACCATCCCTGTCTTTTGTTAAGAAATAAGATTCTGTGGCTCTGGTTCCTGACCGTGTCTGACACAGCAGATGCAGCAGTAAGCAGTGGTCCAGGGAGTGAATTGAAACTTTCTGAAGCAATTATAATCACAGAACAATCCTGCATGGTCAGTCCCTGGTCAGCTACTCTTCATGTTACCAAGATAAATTCCTCTATACTTATATTAATGGAAGGCCACATAGAGCTGAACTGACTCCAGTGTGAGTTCTTTCCCTTGTGCTTCTCACAGCAAACTTCACAGTGATGGCATTTGTTGGTCAACTCTTGCTTAAGGTGCATATAAAAGACCCATCATAGTCTGTGGGCAGCTCCTGGGAGTTCTCCTTAACCACAAAGACTCCCCAATGTCCCAACCATAATTTCTACCAGAAGAGCTCAGGCTTAAGTGGACTTCCTCTGATACAAGTATAAAGCAATGAGAAGGAGCTTAATGAATTGGAGAATAAAACACATGAAGAATTATTATCTTTTTTTACTATTATTGTGTATCTCAGATGTCTTTTTGTGCTCTGTGACATGTGGCAGTTTTTCCAGGGCCCCAGGGGTTGCTTTTTTTACTATTCTTGTGTATCTCACATGTCTTTTTGTGCTCTGTGACACGTGGCAGTTTTTCCAGGGCCCCAGGGGTTGCTTTGCTGGCACCTCAGTTCAGCAGGAGGGACGCTGGCCTGTACAGGACAGTAGACTTGCTGGCAAGGACTAGCTTTTTCCCAGAGCTAGAGGTTTGCAATGTAACCTTTACACTCCAGTAGCTGCTTTTTAGTCCATAGTTTTTTTCCAATACACCTTCAAGGAGCAATGAACAACCTCTACTGTGTTTTGTGTTCTCCTGTATATCTTGACCAAAGGACCATTCACCTTGAATAACAAATAAGTGTTTCTTTTTAAGTCTTAAAATCTTTCAGCATAGGACTGGGAAAACACAGCATTGTAAAAAAAACAAATTTAAAAATGCTATTAGACTAACACATATGTATCCCTAAGAATCTCTAAGACAGAATCTGATCATCAGATGTGGAAATTCAGTATTCACATCAGTGTTTCATCCTTGAGGTGTTGTCACTGGTCAGGCATACCTCCTCCTTTACCTCTCCTGGAGCACCTCATCCCATACCAGTTACATTCCCAGGGAACTGGGTTTTATACTATGTTTGTAGGTTGGTCTATAATAAGTGTAAATGTATGTTGATCAATATGGAGCCAGGGGTTGGTAGAAGAGGAAATACCCCGTTTCTGTTTCACATGCATCAAGCAGGCTATACATGTTGTATGAAACTGTTCTTGACTGTATTTCCTGAGACAGAGCATGTTCCATGTTCAAAGACTGTTTTGCCTATAGAAGAACAATTCTGACATGTTAGTGCTGGAGTTACAAAAAACAAATTGAATTCCAGATATGGGTTATGAATACATTTCAAGAAATTGATAAGACGTGCTGCAGTACCAGCTTTGTGTAGGAACCACAGATGACACAGTATTAAGAAAGATGACAGGCCTGGTTATGAATTATGCTGCTGGGATAAGAGTAACCTTTTCATCTTCTCATTTTTAGGGATTTCTGTGTCCTACCTTCTGTCTGCTTTCTTTTCATACTTCAGCCATGATATCCTTCCATAAAATGTGAGATGCATTTAGGATTCATCCCCTTGCAGTTAGCTTTGCAAAACAAAATAGAACAAAACAAACATCAGCAAATATGCAGACATAAGACATACTCAATTCCCGCTAACATTTATCACATATAGCCAAGGTGGCCTTATGATTAAGGAAATGACCCGGCACTTGGGAGACCTAGATTTAAACTCTATCAATGATTCTCTGTTTATTTCTGCTGCAGAAAAACACTTAAACATGTGCTACAAATTAAGGACATGCTTAAGTGGTTTGCTGAGTCCCAGGCTATAGACCTTGGGCAAACCACTTTGTCTCACAGAGTCAGATTGTGAAATCTTTTATTCAGCTTGGTAAGCAGTTTCATACACAACTAATGTCATTGATTTTAATATGGTTAGTCATGATAGTAACCACTTGCCAACCTGAGGTCGCCAACCTCTCCCTCTGTAAAAGGGGGTAATTAAATTTCTGTGCCTCCCAGAAGCAGTAGTGTATTGCACACAGGTAAGTCTCAAAATCCTGCTCTTTGCAACTGCTTGAAGTGTTTTCACCAAATCTATGCATACGTGCTTTTGAGGAGATGAAACATGTCATTGCCTTTTATTTAATTTTATTGAAAAGTTGCATAAACAATAGCGTATTACCACACTTAATAAGCAATTATTAGATAAATCATTTCAGAGGAATATAGTCATTCTGTTTACTATAAGTCTACAGCATATTCGGGGAATATCTTCCCTGCCTGTCATCCTTTAATACCACCAAGTCAATATGCTTTATATGCCATCTACCTCAGAACAAAGCTCGGAGGGAGGTTTTTAAATGGAAAAATAATAGCCTGTGTTACTATAATAATTTGGTTTTTTGACCCGTATCTCTTTTATCTATTGTGGGTTTTTTTAATCACTGCCAGTAATGCCAAACCAACTGAGATGTGCAACATAAGCTATTCTGAGCTCCTTCATGTTCCATAAACCAGGGCATGTTCTTGATTAGGCACTCTCTGAAAGAGGAAAGTCACGGGGTAGTTGCACTTAAATGGCAAGAAAATATTTATTAAGAGAAGAAAAGGAAAGGTTGGAACCTGAATCAAGACTTCAACTTCACTTGGCCTAGCCTTTTGTATCTCAGCAGAAACAAATGGAAAAGGATAGTAATCAGCAAAGAAGCAACCATTTATATCTATATATATATCTGTTTACATGCATGCATGTATCTCTATATCTCATATTTGAATTTCATCTTCCACTTTTTTAATGTCAAAATGTTTGATTGCAGGTCTGTCTTTCAAAACCATTGCTAATTCCTTCAGTACATCCAAAAGAAAGGCTTTTTTCCCTCTCTACTATTTCTGGTGGCCCCAGAAAGCAATTTTTAAATGTTGAAACTGTAAGAATAGAGCCAGTCATTAGTCTATCTAATTAGATGCTTTGGTCAAACACAGTAAACACTTGGGTGAACCTGGACAATTATGACATAGCAGGGCTGGGACTTTAAAGGACAGAAATACTCTGATGGCATAAAAAAAGTGTCAAACATCATGGATGTGTTTTTGTAGTAAGCAAATTATCTTTGTGAACTTGACCCATTTCACTAAGCTTTTTAAAAATGTTGATCGCAAGGCTTGTAATGAAATTTGTTCCACTGTGTGCAGTCATGTGCAGCCCTTCAGCTCAAGTCAGCTGGGCTAGTGGGCTCCTTTGTCAGGCTGAGCTCCTGCTTGCTATTAACCTCCCAAACAGTGCCCAGCTCGACTTTACAGCTTTTAATTACATTTGTTCCACTTCGTGCAATTAGGCTCACTCCATGCTCCCAGCCCACTGGCTCTCACGTAGGGCTCCAGAATGTCGCAAGCCATGGACGTTTGTCAGAAAGGTATGAAAATTGTGGAATTGCCAGACTGTCCTGACAAACATGAGAAAGCACTAGACCTTGATACAAACACAGTGCCCAGCTCCACAGCCTTCAGTGGTGAGAGGTTTTGAGTGAAGAGCAAGAACAGAATGACCAGGGAGATATGTATGTGTAGAGGAGAGGCTATGAGAGAAGGTAATTAGGATTTTAGGAAGAATTACTTTACTGAGAGGATGGTCAGGCAACTGGCACGGCCTGCCCAAAGAAGTGGTGGAGTCACCATCCCTGGAGGTATTTAAGAAACGTCTAGATGTGGCACTTCAGGGCATGCTCTAGTGCCCAAGATTGTTGGGTTGGGTTTATGTGTGGGTTGTTTGGTTTGTTTTTTTCCTCTGTGTGTGTGGTTAGACTAGATGATCTCAAAGGTCCCTTCCAACCAGATTCTGTGATTCTGTAACAGGAGGCATGGTTGCCCCTGTATGTTGGTACTCCCTCTTTGCATTGATCTCACAGAGAAGGAACGGTGTTAGCGCACTGTTTTATGCCAGCCATACGCCAGCCTCTTTAGACTCGGCTGACTTCTGCAAATGTTTCTTGTTATATGCCCTGCCTCCCTTTATTTGGGGTAAGTAAGATAACGTCTGCATATCTACATACATACAAGAACATTCAGTACTACAGTCCCTTTTTGAGATCAAGAATGAAGTTTTTATTCTGTAACCATGTCAGTATGAGGTCAAATACATTTCTAAGGATATGGTGCTAAGCAAAGATAAGATATGCAGTCACCTTGTCTCTGAGTATCTGCCTGTTGTCTCCTCCTGCCCTTAAATTTCATTAAAATTTAGTATATTAGTATAGATCTTAACCCTGATCAAGGTTCTTTTCCTTTTTCAGGAAAGGAGAGGAGATTGGAGTCTAAGCCTTGGCTATGCAAAACCACAGCTGAACTAATCCTGCAACAAAAAAAAATAACATAAGGAAATTTCAACTAGCCGTTAACCTGGTGTTACTAGGAAGCCTGTGGGTAAGTACACTTCCACACACAAACTCTCCATAAATGTTGTTGTTATGTAAATGAAAGCTTTCCGGGCAAAACTCACACAGGCACTCCAGTGTCCTCAGTCAAGTTGTGTCTGCTTATACCATGGTTGATTGTGTGTGGTGCCAGATGCTCCTTGTTGACATTTTGCCTAACACAGCACATAAAATACAAAATAGCATTTATTAATCTAAAACCCAGGCAATACCTGTGAAAATACCAGTAAGATAAGTATAAGCACTCTTAGTATTGACCTTTCTTCATTTCATTGGTTAAAACGCTGTTAGATCCTCTCTCAATTTAAGAAGAATTTAGTGTATTTGAAGGGAAGAAGGGAATATTTTTATACATACAGGTCATAATCTGTTCCTTTGAACAACAGACAGTGAAAGCCAAAGAGTTCTTGTGCCGTTAGTTTAACATTTTCTGGAGTCTAACTGGTGAAGTGGCACTCAGTGGCCATTCCTCCTTGTTTGTTCAATTGACAGAAGAGTTTGGCTTTGTCAATCTTCTAGCTATCCTTCATGCTGCCAGAAGAGTGGCTGTAATGCAGCATATCTGTTTTTAAATGTTTTCTGCAAAATAACTATTAGCTAGAGAAGATTTTTTTTTTTCCTAAACACTGAGAAAACACGTGAAACTCAGACCTTAAGAAGTCAGCATAAAATGCTGCTGAGCAAAGCACACAGTATCTATCAGTTTTGCTTCTGCTTTTGTTGTGGTAATATTGTGTAGGGTGGCAATTCAGAGTTCAATACCATGGTGCTTGTAGAAGTCACCAAAGCATATATTTCCAGTTGTTAAAAATAATAAGCCTTGTTGAGGGTAATTTATAAGCTTTTCTGGTATCCCCAAGACAATGAACATCTAAGCATGCATCAGCCTGTTGCCAGACAATTTTCAAAGCCGGTGGCGTGACACCTTTGAAGTCTAAGCCAGAACAAAAGCTTAGAACATTTTTTTTTGGCTTTATCAAGGCTCTCCAATAATTAATGGTGTACGCTGTAACTACACCAGGCCATTTCCTAAAACTAATCTGTACTAATAAATGATGAACTTGTTTTAAAACTAGAGATCTGCAGAGAGAACCCACCAGTCCATGTTCATGGCACCATAACGAGAGGCAAGACTTTACCACATTTTGTAGGTAGGACATGTATAAACCAAATACCATTCTTATACTCCCATAAAATCTTGGTTCAATCTTTTTCCTTTTAAAGAACAATTTAAACAGGCAATAGTCCTTAAAAAATTGTGATGGCATCCATTTTTGCAATAAAATCCCTTTGTGGTTATATTCAAGTTTTTCAGATAATGCATGGGAAAGATTTTAGCCTTCTTATGAAATATCCAAGTCGGTGGCGTGACACCTTTGAAGTCTAAGCCAGAACAAAAGCTTAGAACATTTTTTTCGGCTTTATCAAGGCTCTCCAATAATTAATGGTGTACACTGTAACTACACCAGGCCATTTTCTAAAACTAATCTGTACTAATAAATGATGAACTTTTTTTAAAACTAGAGATCTGCAGAGAGAACCCACCAGTCCATGTTCATGGAGAGGCAAGACTTTACCACATTTTGTAGGTAGGACATGTATAAACCAAATACCATTCTTACACTCTGGTAAAAATCTTGGTTCAATCTTTTTGCTTTTAAAGAACAATTTAAACAGGCAATAGTCCTTAAAAAATTGTGATTACTCCCATAAAATCTTGGTTCAATCTTTTTCCTTTTAAAGAACAATTTAAACAGGCAATAGTCCTTAAAAAATTGTGATGGCATCCATTTTTGCAATAAAATCCCTTTGTGGTTATATTCAAGTTTTTCAGATAATGCATGGGAAAGATTTTAGCCTTCTTATGAAATATCCAGGAGGCTGAAATTTAAAACTTCACAGTAACTCCACTGTACTCGGGGGCCTCAGATATACATCTTATCAACTGTTAGAATAATTTCAGTTTGCATCACTTCCAGAGCCTGAAAACTCTGCTATTCCTGGATTTACTTCTGTGGTGCCAGGGAGATATCTGTGCCTAACTATTTCTTTTTTTGTGCCGTGGGAATCTGTCCCACTCAATTGAAATGAAATATGAGAAGTGCAGCCCTTCAGACACCCACTCATGCCTATAGATGAGGCAGTCAGAGGTGGGGTGAATTTTTCCTAGATGAGAACAAAGACGTGCAGTCTGAAGTGATGGGAATACAGTCAGTGTAGTAATAAGGCTTTATAACTTTTAACCTGAAAGTCAGTAACTTCCTCTCTACTCCCCAAACCTGCTCGTGCTCTGCACTCACCAATGCCAAAGTCTACTTTCTTGTAATAGAAAATAAGCACTTGTGGATGGAAGTCTCTCCATGATGCCTTTTTTATTCTTTCTCTCAGACAGACCCTTCCTTAGAATATTTGTTCTTATTTTCTCTTGTGCCAACTTTAAACTGGGACAGTGATTTCTAAATTCCTGTTTTCAGTCATTCCATTTCTTGCCACTTTTGGTGCTTATGCTAAAGTGTTTTCTGCTGTGTTGATGCCAGATGTCTGTCATCAGTTTCATTGTTCTTGCAACTGAAAACCAATCACGTTACCTTATATTCTCTGTGGATTCCTGTCTTTACTTTCTGCTGTCCTGTTTCAGTACTTGCACTGTGTGCAGCTTCTGTCTTAAGTCTTTTAGGGACAAATTTACCCTATAATGTGGCCATCTAGTATGAAGTATGAGATGGGCCAAATGAGGGCATCCTAAACAGTTCCTGACAGTTCTTTTCATGATTATGTATCAAGGTAGAGTGTTTGACAGGAACGGTGTGGAAAGTAGTGAGCCCCTGGGGAAGAGCTGGAGAAGGCTAGGACCTGCACTGATGAATAAGCATTTCCAAGTGTCTCTTTGGGAAATCATTGCTGGACAGAGAGGTTTGGGAAAGAATATTTAAAATGCCCCAGTGGCCATGCACTTTTTCCATTCTTTCCCAAACGTGGCAGCATGAGTGGAAAGAGAGAGGGATGCTGCCAGCCAAAATTACTCTGACAGGAGAAGGCTGCATGTTGGATTTTTTTTTTTACAGTTGTCACCAGGTGATGCTGTTCATATGTTATTCCCTAATGAATAAATAACACATATGCTATTTTCAAATGTGTATATAAATATAGTATAATATTTTGATGTTTAGGAATCAACTGTAGTAATAAATGCAGCAGCTTCAAGATGTCTCTCAGTTACAATGTTTATAATTTACATGGGGCAAACAAAAACATCAGCTCTCTCCCTCTCGACATTTCAGCCAATGAGAAATTTGCCAGTATTCGAAGGGTCTTTTGGTTCTTGCCACCCAATTTTAGGACTGTAACCTTTAGGCATCAGTATAAGATGACTCTATAGGTAGTTCTATAGACAGTTGTGGAGGAAAATGAGCACTTTCAGACAGAGATTTTCCCGCATTATTTTAGGTAAAAATTTCATAAAGGATTGAAACCACCCAGGCTGGTGCCATTAAGGGGGCAGTCCTGCCTTCCCTGGGTTCTTGTTTTCAGCCTTTTGACAACCTCTCTTCCATATTGCTGGATGTAACTGTGGGCTACATCAGGGAACTGATCTATATCAAAGTTAACTTGCTTTTTGACAGGTTTGTTTCAGTCTGAGTCAGTTGCCTGTCTATCCCGTGGACAGCACTAGGAGAGAGATTTAGAGTAGGGATGAGCCACCCAAAAGGAGTAACCTTAAAGAGCGATACCGAGGACCTCAGTTAGGATGAGATGAACCACTGTCTGCATGCCATCTCTCTGCTGGGTTACAATCAGAGCTTGCCCAGTGTGCCAGGCACTTTAGATGGCAAACTTTGGCGAGGTTAACTCTATTTGAAATAATCACTATGCTGCCTATTTCTGGAGGCCCCATTTTTTCTAAATCAGACAGTTTGACCCTGCAATGCTCAGAGATGTGTGCATACTTCACCTGACACCTTTTTGGGAACCCTACAGTTAATTTCATTAAACTTTGAAATCAAGGAGTTATTTAGAATGGCTCCTCACTGGGCTCAAAAGCAAACAAACAACAGACAGAGCAAAAAGTTCAATTGAATGGCCAAACGTTGTCCTAAGTCTACAGTTACAAGTTAAGAAATGATCAGTAGCTACTTTCATAACTTCCTAACCAAATGTCATAGATAATTAGAGGCTATTGCAAAAAAGTTACATATATCCAAAAAATTTTGACTTGCAACTTTCTACTACTAGGGTGATAAATGTCTGGAATATTGACAAATGGTTACATCATATTTAGGGCTTGGAATGTTGTCCTTTTTGGCAGGAGTTAGGTAAATGTGATGCAACCTTGTTTAGTCTGTATATAATCCTGTTTCCCTGTGAATAGGAAGAATTGTGTGGAAAGAAAATATTTTTGATACTTAACTGTGAATTTATTTTAGCCATAATTCACCCCCAAAAGCCAAAATTTTGTATATTCTTTGTTTTCTGAGAATAATATCATTGCTTCTATTGTAACATCTGATGTTTCCTTATTCCCATTTTTTTCATATATCTATGTGGAAAGCCTTTCATTTTGATGACACTTTCACAAAGTCAGTGCCAGAGGAAATCCTTGTATTCACAGCGTAGATGGAAACAATAGTATTGTCCTAATTTCTTGGGTTTATAATTGACCATAGCATCTCTTTCTTTTTCACAAATAAAAAAAAAGTAGTTCTCTTCTGCTCAAGAACTTCAGGAAAGGGCATTCTGACCTAAACCAAGTCATATTATTAATATATCCGATGTGTATATAGAGTTTCACACAGCTTACTAAATACAGGTGGAACTTCTATATAAATAATCAAATACATGTATTACAAAGTTCATTAAAGCCGTAATATACAGCAGGGAAGATAATGATGATGACAGTTAAACAGCACACTAAGTATAACATTTTCTAGTCTCTAAGCTTTACAAGAAAGACAAACAGGAGTGAAAATAAACCTGTAAAAATACAAGAAATTTCATTTACTAGTTCTTGCAAATTTACCATGTGCATTATTATAACTGATTCTATTCTGAAAGTCCCTGATCCTGTAGTACTTAGCTTTTATTTAAAAATGAAGTATATTTCTACACCTCATAATTGCACAGAAAAGCCTGAAAAAGTGAGCTGAGTTCACTCCAGCACCTCAGAACCTGAAGTTAGATATGAAAAGGAAGAAAGGAGACTTTAATGTTAATTTTCTGAGTTTGAAAAGGTTCTCTAAAAGTTAAGGTTTATTATATTGAAGTAATACGAATATTACTTCTGGTTTTAACCTTTAGAATATTGGAATCCTAATGCAGTGTTAGCCAACTGCATTTTTTAAGGCTGAGGGAACACAGAAGGAGAATCACAGGATCACATAAAAAGTTAGGTTATAGGGAGCTTTTGGAGGCCATCTGGTCCAGCCTCTTGCTTGGATAAGGGTTAATCTCAAACTGGATCATGTCACCCAGGGACTTGTCCAACCAAGTTTTGAAAAATCTCCAAGAACAGTTTCCCACAGTTCTCAGACAACCTGTTCCAATTCTTGACCATTTTCATTTTGCATTTTTTTTTCCTGAAGTCCAATTGCAATTTTTCTTCTGCACATTGTGACTATGGCTTCTTTCCTTTCACTCTGCACCCATGAAAAGTGTCTCTTCATTTTCTGTAACTCCCCTTCAGGCAAGAGGATGTTGCAAACAGGTACCCTCTCAGCCTTCAGGCTGGTCAAGCTGTTTCCTCAGCTTGTCCTTGCATGTCAAGTGCTCCAGACCACTCTAAAACATGGTTTCCTTCCTCAGGACTCTCCCTAATTTGTGAGTATCTCATTTGCATTAGGAAGCCCAAAACTGGTTGATGGACATGATGTCACAGGGGCTGAAAATTGGGGGATAATCAGTACCCTTGAGCTCTGGTCAGTGCAGCCCAGCCTGGGGTGAGCTTTCCTCACTGCAAGTGGCTCTGCTGACTCACATTCAACACGTTGTCTACCAGAACACCCAGATCTGCTTTTGCAAACTGACCTTTCTGGCTCCAAGACTGCACTGTTGTATCTCAGGTTTGGGACTTCAGGTTTGTCTCTGAGGAGTTTCAAGGAGGTTCATGTTAATACCTTGGTAAATCTGTGCTGACTTCTCCAAATCATCTTCTCATTCATGGATTTCAGGAGACCTTGCTCCATAATTTTCCTTGGGATTAAAATGAGGCTGATCAGCTTGTAGTTCCCCAAATCATCCTTCTTACTTTCTTTTAATCTCTGGAATAACTTTTTTCCAGTAGTTGGGGAGCTTTCCTGCAGACCTTGCCATAACTTTTTCTTCATCCTATATACTTCTTTTTTGCATTTCAACTCAACCAAGATTTTCCTGATCAACCATACTGCCTGCCCAGCTATGGATGCCTATTTTTTTTTTGCAAGATCAGGGTGAATTAAATTGTGAATTTAAAATGTTGTCTTCAAAGACTGATTCACTCTTCTGGACTTCTTTGCCCTTCAAATTAGTCTCACATGTAGGATGCTTCCTGAGAATTTCTTGAACGACCCAAATTTTGTTCTCTTCAAGAGCCTGGGGGAGGATCAGCTGTTTAAGGTGTTCCACCACATCACTGTACTTCCTATGAAATTGTAAATGCAAACATTACTGCTCCCTAAGCAGTGTGTTTAACACGTGTGTATCTGAGATGGGCCCAAAATGTTCCTTCTTCCTCAAAGGTTGTCTAAAGGCCTTCCCTGTTGCCCTGTTCCATGTTTGATTCCCCACCTGATGTTCTTCGTTTTCCTCCACCTTTAGTTTCTGTCCCCTTAAAAAATCTAGTTTGCCTGGGGTTCAACTCACAGACAGGACAGATGAAACCCTGGAATGACAGGTGAACAGTATTTTTACCCATGCATGATTAAATTAATTTAACTCATAAAGCACTGAACTTTGATTGTGTCTAGCTTGTAAGGAAAATATTATAATCTGATAAAGAGAGAACCAAACTTGTCTTGGATAAGGTGGTAAAATGCTTCCAATATCAGAGCAGCTATGCCAGGTCAGAATCTGACATGGTATGTTGAATAATGAAGAGGGCAAAAAAAAGGTAATACATTATATATTAGCAAACATATACTGGAAACCATTATTCTATGCTTGGAAAGCTTTGGGCATTTTTTAAAACGATGAATATCTCTGCCATTTTCAAAGATGATTTAAAACAAAGTTTACTTGCAAGCTGTAACATGAGACTGTTGTGAGTTATACCACTATTTTATTATTCTTAATAGCACCAAGTCAATCCACAGATATTTCATCCTGCAATTTTCTTCTGTTATGAAAATGCATAATGTTAATCTTTGTAATACTTTATAAACTGACCATAAACCAATGTTTATGGTCAGTTAATCATTGTATTACTTTGCTTTAGGTAATTTAGTACATTACCATAATGTAACAATCTACTTAATATAAATTTTAAAGTGAGCACAGTGCAAGTTGCAGGGCATTAATATATTATGTCTTCTGACCAGAAATTCAGAAACACAGCTAAAGTTTGGATGCAGGTCAGATATTTTCTGCTTTGATTGACTTAGCATTTTGCCTGAGGAATGCTATGATTTTATGATAGTCAGTATATTATTATTTATTATTATAACATGCCTTACAGTTCATTTAGAAGTCCCAACAGGTTTGGAGCAACCATTGCAATAATCATGATACAAGAACATCATACGAGAAAGCCTGACTGAACACCAGACAAGTCTAGAGTATTGTTTCCACAAACACTGTAGAATCACACTGAATCCAGTGGAGATTGAAAAGCTGCTGTTACTGGGAGTCCAACTGAGAAGCACTAGTGCTGAGAGTCGATGACACTCATGATTGTATGAAAAAAATTAATACAGTGGGTGGAGGATGATGTGAAATGACTAAGAACTAAGAACTTGTGCTTTTGGAAGTTAACCTCAGAACAACTTTTTAAACACTCTGTATATTGTTAGATGGTGAGTTAAATATAATGGAAATTGTTGAGTCTCATCACTTGTAAGAGACCACTAGGCTTCTTAGAAGAACCAGACAGATGAAACAAAGGGAACTTCCAACCAAACCAAGAGACCTTTCACAATCCAAAAAAAAATAATTAAAAATGCTCCTAACATCACTTAAGAACTTGAATCATAACGAGAGACTTTTCATTGGGTATTACATTACTAAAGCTCTGCATATTTAAGTGATGTAGAAAAGAGAACAACAGATACAGATCACTAGATGGCTGTTCCCCGGTCCTTGAGAGAAGGAAAATTTTGTTGGCTGAACACAGAGAAAATGGACATGAGAAAAAGTAAAGGAAAAAGATTAAGGCTTAAGTATTGTCATGTAAGTGACCTGGGTCTGATTCCTATTATGGTTCAGGTTAAAAAAAAACAACTTTTTTTTCCTAAGATCCCTTTATCACCATTTTCTACTGCATATACCACAACTTTTATGCACTAAACTTTAGCTAAATGCTCTGCTTAAAAAAAAGGGTTGTATTATGCATATCAAACATACTATTCCTCCTATACGTAGCCAATCAGAACTAGTAATTTTTTTTTTTTTGTGCAATTGCTTCTATAGCTTGCTCTATACATAATCTGATATATCGTGTGCTCACAAGTCTGCCCTTTAGCTTGAGGTAGCTGCATTTTAATGTGATGGAAGTAATTTGTTCATCTGCAAAGCTAAGCCTCTGCTGAAACTGGAACTGTTTGCGATAAAAGAAAAGGACATGGCAGGAAATGGATCCAATCTCTTCTGGCTACTACATAGAAAGGAATGAAGTTTGTATCTTGGGCTTAATTGTTGAAGGCATGACACCACTGAAAGCATTCTACTTAATTACGAAGGATAACACACTGGTATTAACTTAGTCTTTCAAAGAAAAACCAGTAGTACTCATAGAAATCAAACACTTTTCACAGAAATAATTGCTGCAGGGGTTTGACTGGTCTTGAGCCCTGAACAAAGCCGAGCGTATTTTTGCATTGCCATAAAGTAAACGGAGAGGCAAATTGTGGCTCAAAGATACAATGAGTCTCCTGGTTTTCCTTTTCAGTGCCTGAGCTCTTACATGCTGGTGCAACTAGGTCATGCAGTGCAAGATTCCCTATTGTGGTTAGTCTTTTTATTCGCCCCTTACAGCTCCCCTGGGTATTAGTAATAAAGGGGTGCCTTATTCCTTTATTCTCCCTCCTATCTTGCATAGCCATGCAAACTGGGTCACAATTTGGGACTATAACTTCTAAAACATCTGTGGATCCCTGCAACACTTTATAATCTACATATGTTTGACCTGCCCGGAACTGCATAAACTTTGAAAGTATTTTATTTGGGAGCACAGAGGGAGCAGTGCAAAGAGAATAGGTCGTTGTTGTCATCGTCTTCTTTTTTTTTTTTTTTAAATGCTGTAGGGCCACAAAAACCGTAAATGGTTTCATTATAATCATATTTACTACATGTGTGTCACTGCATAGCAACATTAACAGGGCTGAGATAATCAGTATGATTTCATATTTTAATGTAATGAGATTACATTGAAGTTTAACCTCTGTTCTGATTTTTCCAGATTCATTACATTTTATACTAGACTGTTTACATTATTTCTGTAATACATTTTGTTATTAGTTACTGCATGTACCCTGAATTTTAAGTTCATATGAGTGCAGCTTTTCTTCAGAATGGAAGGCACATTTGATTTTATTAATATGACATAATATAGCTTCCTTAACTGTTTACTGAAACACTGACAATTTTGACAGACATTTAAGAGTATGTATATTATGACCTCTAAAAGAATTCAGTTATTCAAATTAGAATAATAGAAAAGAAAAACTAGGTTCAAAAAATTTTAAATACCCATATGGAAAAAGTTAATTGTAAGCTAGGCACTGTTTTATACCTCTCATTTTTACTTTAGAATGCCCCCCGCCCCATCCCCCTTAAAATTAGATATATTATTAAATGGCATAAAAAGAAAGATTTTGTGAAAATATTAAACAGAATTGTAATTAGAATGGGATATGAGCCCTAACTTGAAATATGGTGTTACATAGAGTCCAGTCATTCAAAGACTGGCAGTAAGAATAGTTCAGATATATCATATAATCCAAGTGCAAACAGGATGGATTTAAAATCCAGGACTGAAAGGCTATACTGAATATATTCTATCATTCTTTTGTTTCTTCCTCTCAGACATTCACATTGACATTACTGAAGAAGTTGTTAGTCTTCAGCTAATGGGACTTGTACCAACAGGCCCTTTTTTTCAGGTGGATCTGATTCCCTTCCACCGCAGATTAATTGGCCCATTTTGCTGCTGCTTCTGGGCTGCTGGGAAGCACCACTTTCTTCTCTTTAACCCCTAGTGTGATGATTCAGGGTCCACCCACAACTGAGAGCTGAGAGGACTTAGCTGATATGCTTTTTGGAGACTGAAACTTTATCTCGTGCACTTGTGGTAACAAATATGCTATTGACCAGGGCCAGATAAAATCCCACATGCCTGTATAACTAGATATCCCAGTTTCCAACCTGGAATTGGTTAAATTTTTTTTTCCCCAGTGAAAAAGTGTTAACTCCTAAAAAAAAATATTGAAAACAGACATATTTTGATTAGAAACAGTACAGTTCCTCAAGGGAGATGGAGGTTGAACAGTTTACAATTTTTGGCTTCAAAAAATTCCCAAGTTTTCCACTAAAAGAGCCATTTAGAAAAAGTGTTGGAGATCAGACATTGCATGAACAAGAAAAGCAGGCTTAACCCACTTCTCAGTGCAATTATTTGTTGGACAGTGCCTACAAAGAATGTGCATTGTTCTTGAGAAGGTTGTGGAAGGCAGCCCATGGAGCCTGAGCTTCTCCATTCAGAAGATGACGTATTTGCCCTGTGTGTTGGCCTAGTCCTGCCTTCTCAAGAGATGAACGAAGGGTCAACTCTCCCCTGCTTCCTGCACATGCTGCTGCAAATTAGAAAAAAACCTGGCATTTTATTAGTGCTTCTTAAATAGTCTGGATCCAAGACTGAAGATCCTGCAGAAATTATTGTGGGAGCACTGCAGGGCAGCCCCATCCACAAGGGCTAATCCAGCTATCAGGGGTCACATACATTTTTACACAGAATTACTGTCAATTAAAAACAAACACTTTTGATACTTTAAAAAAAAAAAAAAAGGGAGCTCAAGACACGTGACCTGGTCTGTCTGCTTCATACAGGTCATCAAACAGTTATATACAAAACTTCATGAAAATTAGATAGAGCACTATATTGACTTGAGAGTTGCTATTAAAAAAAGAGGTTAAATTATCTGGATTCTCTTAAAGTAGAAGATAAATAAGATAATCAATATATATTAGCCTTTCTCTAGTACATCCTGTATTAACGAGTAAGAACTTTTTCAATTTTATTCACCGCCTTTTTTACATATTTTTAATGATACAGGACTCCCCTCCATCCCAAAAAATCTATCTCTTCATCTCCAGTCCTTAAACATTTGGCAAAACAAACCCTATTCCTTCTCCATCACACACCAGTGGAATAGTTCAGCAGCTACTCTCTAGGAAGACCTACCCAGTCACAGCCTCTGAAGGTAGGGCAATCGTCTTGTCTTTCTACTTCTGATACCTCTGCCACCCAGTTTTTCTTGTTCACACTTGGCGGTGTCACATCTGCTTTGTGCTTGGTGCTGTAGGTTTCTTCTTACATTTGCTCATAAGTGTTTGGATTGAGCTTTTTGTATTCGGTGTTCTGCTCGTGGGGGAAAATTTCAGCTGGAATAGTAATGCTGTTTCCCAAAACAGGGTTTACAGAGAAAAGGGAAAATTTTTAAAAGTGTTCAGCTGAGAAAAATCAAACATCACAGCATCTTGGAAAAGGCAGTTGACATTTTTGAGGAATTGCAAAGGTTTTTGTCATCCATAGAGAATTTTGTCCCAATGCAATTAAGTCATGAAGCCAGAAAAAAAATAGTTTGTAGGTGCTGAGTAGCAATTTGTTAGGGTTTGGCAGAAAAATAATCCTAATTTTCAAATCCCACTGAGCCTCCCAACTCTTGTGTGGCAAACAGCTTGCACACCATCACAAAAGTGAAGCATTTTGTTGTCCTAAAATATATGATTTATTTAAAAATAATATACCTGGAGATGTGACATCTTACAAACGTGTCACCAGTAACTCTCCTGTAGGGAAAAGTTGGCACGCTGACTTTAATTTATCTGATAAAACAAAATAATATGTCATGATCAGAGTTGTAGCAAGGATGGGATGAAAGATAAGGTAAAAGAGTCCTGAGCAAGATGCCAGTCTGCTCACTTCTCCTCTAACTAGTGTGCTGCAGTCAAGGAGCAAGAACAACATAGCTGGAAACTGAAGATAATTTCTCTTTTTTTCTCCATTTCTTCCAGCAAGTTTTTTTTATGAAAATTATCAAATCATGGTACAATCCAGCTATTCTCAACTGCATAAAGGAATTTCAGTGTACAGAACTGTATTGTTGGGTGCTGGGAGTAGGATGTCTGAGCGCTGCCAGCGATGTACTCATTTTCAATAATTTCCAAAAAAGAGCGGCAGCTCTATTGGAAAAATATTCCTTCACTTCACTTAACAAGATAAAACCTTCCCACCTTAATACAGTGAGGTCTAGGTCCATTTTTTATATCAAGCAGTGAAAAAGGACATAATTTTACTGAAAGCAGAATTTGTCCTTTTATATTTTTATAATTGCCACACATGTGTCTCTGTGTGCGTACATACAATTACTTGGTGCCCAAGGATTAAATCCTTGCCTCGTAATGTTAGTAATAATAATAATGATTGTGGGGTCCTTACGTTTTATGGAAAATAAAGATGGTCTATTGCTTTCAGTAGGCAGCAGTAGGGAGTGTGCACAGGTCGCAGTATGTAAGCTATTAAGATTGAAGGCATCTGCACAAACAGCCTTGACTGCTTTTTAAAGGCTAAGCTGCACAATTTGTCTTTCATTAAGAGCTGTTGTGCAGTTTTGTGATTTGTAGCCAGCTCAGTTGAGCTTCCAGAGTGTGTACTTCTATTTTGAGATCTTGTCAATAAACAAATAAGACATATGCTTCAGTGAGTCATCTGAGCAGAGCAAACTATCACAAGAACCAGTTGACCTGCACTTCCTTCCTGCTACTGAATCTTTCTCTACCTTTTCTCGTTAGCACAAAGTGTGTCCCCCTGCACCTCATGAAACAGAGAAGCCAGGGATGGGAGGACAAGGTCTCTTGCATCCATATGGTTTTATTTGTGTTCCTCTGGCACCGTTATAGTCATACAGTAACCAACGTAAATTTTTAGTTTTATTATCACCTCTAAAAAGAGACAGAAATGTGAAAATTGAAGCCAGAAGGTTTGTATCACAGGATTAATTAGGCAGGGCCAAGTGGAGTCACACTCCTCCTGGCAGTGAGTGCCTCAAGAAGGTGCCTGCCTTCAATTATGGAGCGCACAAAGCAATTAAAAACCCTGTTTCTTTTTCCTGAGGTGTTACTTGTTACTTGATAAATCTCTTTTTTTTTTTTTTTAACTTTTTTTTTTTAAATTCTCTGGAGATCTGAACTGGCTTGAGGTGTAATCTACTAGGGTAGATATTCATGAAAAATTGATTTAGCTGGAGCCTAAGTGCAATAGGTTTAAAATAAACCTGAAAGGAATGAACAGTGTGTTTCTTGGCTGACATTTTATTGGCCATTTTTTTTAATACACATGCACGCTCACAAAAGACCAGATAATTAAGAACCCAGATATTATGGATCTCCAGGAAAGAATTTTGTCACTGGGACGTATGAATCAAATCAGTCAGCTACTCTATGCATTTCCTTAAGCCATACAGCCCTCCTGATTAACCTTTTCCTCAGTACTATGTCTGGAAGGTTTTGAATGGCAGGGTTGCGTGCACGTTTCAGTTTTAAACATATGTTTCAGGCAGCCGTCCTCCCTGGCCCACTGGAAATTAGTACTCTGGTTCACCTATACCTAGTTTATAGGATGTGATAGCCTTTCCCTGGATTTACGAGCCTCTTTGCTCTCCTGGTATTACCAAGAGCTCTACCGCCATCGCTGAGGCTGACCCTTTGTACCAGGACTCGACATCTGATTTTGTGCAGCTGGACCCACCCGTTAATGCTTTTGCCACATTCATTTCAAGCACCCAGCTAACTCCTTCCTCTCCTGTTATTTCCCATGACAGATAAATAATTCAAAATATGATATAAAGTATGGTGTATATCTGGTTTGAATAGTGCTCTATCAAGGCATGTGTTTGAGCTATAACGATGACCTCATACTTCCTATCGAGGAGGGAGAAGCAAAAGGATATTTAAATCAATAGAATAAGGGAGCTGTAGATGTGCATATTGCAGCGAGCATGAGATTTCTTCGCAGGTATTATGTGACAAAAAAAAAGGTATAATTTGAGATTGTAGAGGTGTAAATAACGACCATTGGTTTATTATTGTTTCTAACATTGGAACGTGTATATCCCCAGGCTTCCTCATTAATGCTGCCTAAAAAGTAATTATATTTTTGAAAAAAAGTAATGGGGAATGGAGATTTTTTTTCTCCCATTGTGCACTTTATTTTTATTATTCCCTAGTTTAAATATAACCCACAGAAGAATGAGAAAATTCTTTATAAAGGTCATTAAATAAATGCTGCTGGAACAAATCTTTAAACAGGATCATCACTGAAATGGGAAGTTATGCATATGGAACGCTTTTACTTGTAGTACAGATTAAACAGTTGGCAAAATAAAGCTTTAGATTGCCAGACATTATGTGTCACTAGAAATCAATTCTGACAGATTTTATTGAGCCTCTTACCCATATTATTGCTGCTATATTTTTTTCAGTTAAAAAAAAAGGGAAAGAGGATTGACTTTTTCATTACAGGTCAGCCCACTTGGCAAAGGCTATCCTGTCACATGGCACACTTTTATACCGGTTTTGATTTAATGTGCATAGCATGTTTATCGGAGGCGAATGTCAAGATGACAATAGTTTCACATTTCTGAGCCATTGCCAGAAGAACTCTGACACATCCTTTCATGGTTATTTTAAAAGTTTCAGCAATTCCACCATACACATAAAACAAAGCAAAAAGTTTTTTCTTTCTTTTCCAAAGTTATTGTTCTTCTGGTTTATGAACCTTCACTAACTATTTTTTAAAATTAATTGGGAACTGGGGGAGAGCAGAGCCATATATCTCAATATATCTCAAGACACTCTATCTAGTGTCTTGTCCCAAGAAAGACTCACTACTGGTATTAAACCATGTGGATTTTGGAGTTGAGCTGCCATATTATCTATATATTACTTTCTTCACAAACTCCTATTTAGACACACAAAGTACAGTAGTTTTGTAATAAGCTAGCAATCTATTTAGACACACGAAGTACAGTAGTTTTGTAATAAGCTAGCAATTTTCATATCACTTAGGGGGTTACTGATGCAATTTACTTAAGAGGGCATATATATAAGGAGAGCAATAGGATATGTATATAAAATAATACATTGTATTCAGATTGCAAATCTGATCCAGGTATTTACTCTCCTTATTGCAAGAACTAGCTAGGATTCACTTATAATGTAACACTTGAAATTATTAGGAGGGTTGTTATATTCTTAGGGCATAGTTACCTTGGACTCTGCTGCCATGAGCTGTGTCTGAAGCCAGAAGTTTTGTAGGCTACAGAAAGAGTGAGTGTTATATTGTTAGCAAAAATACTTATAGACTGAAAAAAAATACCCCAAAGAATCAACAGCTTTACAAGTGTTTTAGGATAATCACCAAAAAATAGCGAGCTGAAAAATAGGCCGTGGATCCTCCATCAGTAACTTTATTCACAGCTGCAGCTGGGCCAAGAGTGAGCTGAGGATGGGGTGTTTCACCCAACAACATTGAATCTTGGCTTTAAAAAGTATTGCTGTAATTGGAACTGAGGCCTCTTTGTGTGAAAATGGTCAGTCATGCTGGTTTTAAGAAATAAGAAACATATTTTTCAGGCATCCTGCTTACTTTTGATCATCTTCTTCTTCCTAGGTTTTCTTTAGCTAGTCTTTAACAATGAAGTTGAAAAGACTCATTTGGTTAGGATAGGAACCACAAAAATGTTAAATTTCTGACTTTGCTTGGTCGAGCTGGTGCAGGCAGAAGGCTGTAGTCTTGAGTAAAGAAGTAGAGGTGCAAGACTGCTCAATGGAGAGTCTCCCAGGCTCCTTTATTCCAAATATTGATAAAGTTTAGTTGAACTATATGTCCTTAATAATAAAAAACAATACAAGACTTAGGAATACAGAGTTCCAGCTGAAGATCTGTGGAGACTTATAGCAGGCAAAACTGCAAAGTAATCTGCTTTTAACAAATTTTTTGAGAAGTAATCGGTGTTCCTGTGTTCATCAGGGGCTATTTTACAATAAAATGAATTGTTCTTTTATCTTTTCTATTATTTAATTTAAATAGATAATTTTTAATATAATTAGTTTTTGAGGACAGAACTCAGTCTTGGGCTGAGGTACCTATCACCTGATTTAAAGGTCATTATGAGCTGAGAATTTTCCTGTTTTTATCTGAAGAACAACATCCAAAGTTGTAACTACATCCAGAAATATTTTTCAGGACTTCACTTGCAGGATGGCCTTTCCCCTTGTTATTTTAAGAAAGAAAAAGCAGTACTGCAAGAGCATAAAAGGCAGGTTTTTATATGGTATATGAGTTCACACTAAGCTACAGAGTCACCTAACAAGGTATTTAATAAATCACACAGTAGATTAAGACCATGTTAGATAATTTATTTCTAAAAATTAGGGCCATTTCAGCAGACAGTATTCTATTTCAGAAATATTTGTAGTGAGTCAGTAAGACGTGGTAGCTCTGTCTATTGGAAAAATGGAGAGAGCTATTCTCCATGGAAAATTTCAATGGTGTTTTTAGAAAACATGCTGCTTTAAGGACTCTCCCACTGATTTCACTGAGCTTTAATGCAAAGGCTGGCCAGGAAGTTCTAGTAACAAATTTGCAAAACGTAATGACTTTCACACTGTTAATTTGGACAGTAATACTTGCAAATAAGTGCAAGACACACTGCCTTGTACTACCTGATTCTCTACTCTTAATGTTAGTTTATTAATTAAAGAGGCTGGAGGAACACTTAATTACATTTTATGGGCTTCATTGAACTGTTGAACAAAATATCTACAAAGTTAAATTCTGCATCTTCTGGTAAGAATTTCCAGTACCATCTGACGGGTGGAAGAGTGAGAGTATAGTCCTTATCCGACTCATAGACAGAAAGTCTCAATTAGTGACAATGTTTAATAGTGTTTTCAGCTAGAGATCTCCAATTACAAGGTGGTAAACGTCTACTACATACTATTAATATAGTTTATCTATTTAGTCTCCTTGTGAAGAGCTATTTACACTTTCTCACTTACTTCTAAGTACAAAACGAAGCCTAGTCTGAAAACAGAGCAGATTTTAAATCATCCTAAATCTCTCAATAAGAGTCAAGGAAAATGAAAGGATTATTCAGTTCCCTGATGGATAGGCCAAATGTTTTTCAGTGTTTCCTGTTTTTCATTAGTTAAAATATAGAGTCAAACCAAATTATTTGTTAACCATCCACTTGTAGGATTACCATATTATTTTAAACTAAATATAAAAATATCTTTGTATCTGTAGAGTCCAACCAGAGTGTGTGTTTCTTCCATCACCTACTCCAATGATCATTTAACGGTGCACTCAGAGGTGTTCACCTGCTTCAGCCATAGCTCATGATGTTAAGTGGTGACTAACACCACATTTTAACTGTCCATTATCTGTTACCACCAATTTAAATTCTGGGAAAAGTTGCCTTATAAATGAACATCCTTCCTTGGCTTTTATATAAAATACTACTGCTCTAATAATAAAGCAAGTCCATCTTCTTTAATAAATTAGGACCCTCATTCTCTTTTAATAGCAAGACAGGAAGTCCGAAACTTATTCTTAAGCCCTTAAATTTAGGGGAACACTAAAGTAGATGCAAAATCTTAAACATAATAGTATTTCTGGTCAGCTACATAGGAAAATTTCACTAAATGGCCAACACAGGAGACCACAGTTTCTAACTGGACCCAGATAGGTCAACACTAGCTAATAAATTTTGATCGACTGATTGTTCTTTGGTGGGGAATGAACAACCGTAGGGCCATGAAAAAAAAGACTTAAAATAAACTAAAACCATAGTGTCAAATGGTTTATTCTCATGCAGTGACTGCCTGATGGATTAAAAAATGATAACAACTTTCTTCAAGGTTCTCATCAGAAAAATCAATTTGACTGAGACACAAGTATTACTATTTTTAAGCAAAAGCCTTATTGACAGAAATTTACTTTATAACAAAACACTTTATAAAATTATACTCCACGAAATAAATATCTCAAAGGAAATGTGAGTCTTGCGTTACATATACTTGTTAAAAGGCAGTTACAAAGTCAAGTCATGGCACATAAAAAATGGCAAATTTTCTGGTTTCCACTAGTAACATTTTTCAACAGAATTTTTTTGATGTTTTTATGAAGTAAATAAAAACTGAATAAAAACTGCCAAAAGACACAATTACTTACAACTCAGCTTATGTGTAGCCTTTTTTTTTTTTTTTTCTCCAGACTTTTGGAAAAATACCCCTTAACCCGAAAACACAGACACTACAAGTTTTGGATATCTTGTATGGCAGTCCCACAATTTCCAGTGGGCAAAAAATGAGCTCTGTATTAAAGACTAATGCAGTTATAGATTGTCTTGCAGTTATGAGAGCATGCTTATGATGAAACCATTGCTAAAATAATTACTGGGGAAAAAGAAACAACCTTAGAAAGTCTTTCCACAAATTGAGTTGGGGAAATGTTGAATGTTTATCTGTTTTGAGGGTAAAATCATTACTTTAATGAAGTAAATAAAAGTATTACTACTGATTTGAAAATAACAGAATTTTGGAATAATTGCCTGTGGAATAAACCACATGTACATTTTTAGATACCAAATAAAAGGAAAATGACGAGAAATAATACAAATATATTTAAAGGAGTTTCAAAGGCAAAAAGCTTTCTAACAAGACCTACTTCAAAAGCACAATAAGTGTTTCCTTCCCTTCCCCATTACTGAGGAATATGATTTCCAAAGCTGGCTTTACCTGGAAATCCAAGCAACCAGAACAAAACAGTAATTTTGTACAAATTTACTAAGTTACAAAGAATTACTATTACCTACAACCTCGTTGAATAAGAAAGCCATGTTATCCCTTTCTGTTGTATATGTATATGCAATTGCAGTGGTGTGATACAGACATTGAAAACCCTGTTCACAAAGACTTTGATGTTGTTGCCTGAAGCCATTTTTTAGTTTTCTTATAATAACAATGTGACTGCACTTAAGAGTATTACAGATTTCTGTCATACTTGATGCAATGCAAAGAGATCTTGTTATAGCATTTTGTTCCATATCCTTTAGCTGACTTTTGGCTTCAGCAAAGTTTTCCCCACATTGGCAATATTTACATTATCCTTTGAACACACTTGAACCCCAGGTGCCCTTTCTGCCAGCTCTGCCCATTTCTCTTTTGTCACTTGTACCCTTGTTTTCGGTGTGAATTGGGTGGCCCTTGATGTTTCTGCCTTTTGCTGATGTTGGATGGAGGAAACAAACAGCATCCCTTTTACAAGGCTGTAGAGTGTAGGAATTACAGGCACAGGAGCAACAGGTGCCCACACTGCTGCGACGGTGACATGCTTGACTTCAAGTACAAGGCATAATAATTTGCAAATAAGTGAATAAGAGGCAATGGACATTAGGGCTGTTTATAAGCTAGAGAGAAGGAATTATTTTATGTGTGTTGTGAAATAGTTCTGCTTTATTTCAGGGTTATTTTTTTTTCTTTTCATGACATTTCATCACTTCTCATTTCCCACAAAATTAGATTGTAAACTAAATTGTTCATTCTTTATCCCAGTCACACAGAAAGGAAAAAAACAACCCAAGTGAAAACAACCCTGCAAAATAAATATTCCTGGTGTCTATATTATGCATAGACTTCAATGTACAGTTTATGCTTTTTGAGTACATAGTTATGATATATTGGTAGAAATAAACCCAGTAATGTTTACAGGAGAACAAGAATATTGTTTAATGTGTAATCAGATAAAGCTACATATGAAGTTTTGAAAATTATTATAATTTTTCTCAGAGAAGAACTTGGATATTTCCTTAGTTTCCATCCAAAATGAGGAAAAGCAAGAAGAAATGAAAAATAATAAGAGATGAAACATCAGCCTCTGAAGTACTGGCATGATTTCATCCATTCATAGTTTAACTAAAAAGTCATTCCAAAACTTCTATTTGCTTCTCATTTTTTCCCTGCTTTTGAAGACAAGACTGTCTGTACACCTTAAGTCATGTCACACAACTTTTTTGTGTTGTGTGACACAGATGTCACTGAAGGCTTCCAAAATATTTGAGATATTACTTTTGATCTATAGACAAATGGCAAGATTTCTTTCTTGCCCTCTATAATAATTACAGAAGTACTCAACTTTTTAGTGGCATAAAAACATAAACTTTCATTTTATGTGAGCACACGTTACCATTTTATTACAATGTTCTCAGATAGGAAAGTTTTTTCCTCCTAACTTGAAAAGTTTCTCTTAGAATTGCTTTATGTCAGTGGTCATATCAAGGTAAGAGTAGACCAGAACAAATACCAGCATTTACCAGTAAATCACAGAAACAAAATGAAACAAAACAAAACAAAAACAAAAGAAAAAAAAAAGGGAAAAGGTTAAAGTCAGCGATTCAAAGGAAACACATATTTCAAAACATTTTTTATTTTACAGATCACTGGCACCTGGAATACAATTTAAATTTCTCTCAATCTGCAGTAACACTGTCAGAAATTTCAGTAAAAACTTGAGGAACTGTTGTCTGAATTAATTGGTATTATCAGAAGTAATTAACCCTACCTTAGTTTCTTGCATACTGTAAATACAATTATACTGTAGGAATGGTAGATCGTAAGGGATGTTTTGGGAGCTTTGGACATGGATATTTAAAGAGAAATAGTAACTTTACTTTTAGCCAAGAAAGCTCTCTTCTGGAGTACTCTGCTGATTAACCAAGCTGTCTGTGAAATTCACGATGCCACCACAAGATCAGGCTAGAAGAGGATAAAACGTCCATTTGGAGATCAGAAAATTTACTTTGCTGGCTAGAGGAATGCTTTCCTTCACTGAATAAGTTTATCATGAAATATATTAGAACTGAATTATATTCTGCAGGCACAGTCTTTTTTCTTTTTTTTTTTAATACCAATTAGTATTTCATTTTAATTGCATGCCAGTATAACTCCTTGAGACTCTATATGAACAAACTTATGAGAGAGAGATACTGAAGACCATTGCTTCTTTAACAGATAGTGCTGTGGTTATTCAGATTATTATTTTTTTTAATAAAAAGACTCATATGAAGGGTCCCAAACAGCTCACAGAGTATTAGGAGCAGCTGTCCTCTTTCCTCCTCTTAAATTATTAGTAGCCAAGGCAGTGATTAGAGATGGACAAAAAGTTTCTTCTGCTTGTTATATGAAGCAGTTGCTGTTGACCATTGTGCTCCCCTGGCTCATCTATTTCTCCATCATATAAACCCGTCTGTTGGAAAATCCTGGAGGTGAAGACTTTTTTGCAGATCAAAAGGCTACTCAGGACTGAAATCTAGCCCAAGTATGATGTAGTTTCTTGTCTTCCATGCAGACCTTTCGTACTGAAATCAACTCTACGTTCTAGGCAAGGTTTAGGATCCATTCAAAGATAACTCCTAACCAGAAAAACAGTTAAAAGCAGCCACAGTCTCCTGTTAATAATATTGCTAAGAATTGTAGCTGAAACTTTTTTTATTAGGCCTTAGCTTTTACAGCTTTTGGAGCCCATTTTTTATGGTGTTTTCCCAGTGACACTGACAAAACCTGTCTGTCCTTTTTTGCCACGTGGTGGACATTACAGAAGATTCTAAATCCTCAAATATGTCCTCCTATAAATTAGGCATGTTATTGGCTCTGATAAGAGCTTTAAGAGAAACTACATTCTAAGCACACGCTGTAATGTCAATTTAGAGCACTACAAAATTTTGAGAAGAGGTCTCTATACCTGAAAATGGTGGGGGCTTGAACATAAATTGAAAGCTGCTGCTGGGAGGCCTGAATTTTGGCTGAACCACTGAGTAAACTCAACTATTTATGCATTTCCTGCTTTTAGAGTGCAAGGACTCAGCTCAGGGACTACTTAAAAGAGCCTTACCAAGCTCAGGATAGCAAAAATGATTACATCTAGCATGATCATAAAAATGGACAGCTGACCCTAAGTATCCCTAAGGTTTGTTTGGAGTCCTTCTCTTTCTGGGCTAGTGGCACAAAAAGTAACATAATCTCTTAAAAAACCCATAGAATAATGAATGCAAACTTTGCAATATGCTGTAAAGCTCAAGAGGCATTTTTAAAGCTAAATAAAAATAAAGCATTACTACCATAAAAGAAATAAATATATTTATCTTGAGTGATCTTCAAGAACTCTGCATAATAAAATAGTAGTAAAATGAACTAACTCTCGAACACAATGGCTCATTCTTGGTTACACACATGCTGAGTTTGATGTAAATAAATCTGCAAGAATTTTAATGACAGTGTCTGTTCTGGAGAATAGTTTTTTTTTAATTTTATTTCATCAATGTTGGAGAGTATAAAATGTCAGAACTATTATTTTCTATTAACTGTATCTGGCATTGGCATAAACAGACAACTTTGCCAAACAGTTGAATGGGTAAAGTAAGAAAAAGAGAAGAAAGTGTTTGTCAAACTTCGTAAAAACTTCACAATCTATGTACAAAAGACCTCATTTACTTGCAGTTTTTGTTTAAAAAATACTTTATAAAACCAAAATACTTTTGATATTTTTCAGCTAAAAAAAAAGATAATCTCACACATGTAAGAGTTTGAATGTCTGGCTCATCACAATTTTAATTGAAAATCCCAGGAAATGCAGAATATGAAAATTAAATTAGGAAGTGCTCAATGGATTGCAGAGTAGTAAATTTTATTAAATTTCTTTACAAAATAACATTTGGAAAATAATTTAATAAAAAGCTGTATGTGCTTTACTAAGAAACAATGAAAAAGGATCAAGCAGTTTTTAGTATATCTAGAATATTTTTACAGTGTCTTTGGGCTTAAGCAAACTGCAGTTCAAGCCAATGTGAACTGATCAAAATCTATGTACCTTTAATTTAGTATGTAATTTATGTATTGATTACATACATTGATAAATTTTATGACAAACAACAGTATGATTCTTGAAAGATATCTTACATGAAAACCCTCTATGATAATACAGCAAATTGTTAACAACTCATCTTTGAGAGTCACAATCCACTGCTTGTCACAGACAACACATTTAATTGCAACTTTAAAAAACACAGTGGTATCATCAAACTGTATAGACTCATGAAATATTCTTAGTAGAAGTTACAGTCTGTTGTCCAGACCTGTTCAGGTGTAGAAATCCACATTTCAACAAACAGGTAAAATACTAAATTTATGTTTTGTTTTTTTTTTCATATCAAAGCACATGGCTCTCAACACCAGGCATGTCAATTTTTTCAGTAGCTGGTCTTTGGAAAGAGAAATCATACACTTTCTCTTATTTTTGCTTTTGTAAAAGTATAAACTAGGTATGTAGCAGCATAAATTAGGTAGGAAAAGAAAGAAAACTACAAAAATACACATTTGCTACATATTTTGGAATAACTTTACCATGTTAGATCTTATTGCTGATATGTATGGGACCTCTGCCATGTGGATGAGTAAGATGAGAAATTCTGTTGTGATGGGAAGGTAATATTAAATCTGGTCAATTCAATTAAATATTAATTCTGGTCAAATCAATGTTGCAGTACTGACTTTCCTGTTGCAGACACAACAGTGACACCAATGTGTCAATCCTCCTTTCAGGACAGCATCTATCCCACAGGGCAGTTGCAACCCTCAGAGCTAGATCTCAGATCCTCCAAACCCAAAATCTCTTCCACTAGCAACCTGTGGCAATATTTTTCTAACTTACTTTGTCATGTGAGCCTACCGAGCCAAGAGCACAACTGCTTTTGACAAGACTGAAAAATCCACACCATTTTTTCCTTCAGATGAGAAGAAAATTAAAAGTGTTAAATGGCAAAATCACAGAATCAGAATCCAACTTTGTTTCTCCAGGAAGTTGTTCGGTACAAGCCATTAGGAGTGCTTCAGCTTTTGATCATGAAACAGCTGGAAAACTGCTTGGATTGATCTGGCTTGATTGATTTAATTAGTACGACTAATAATATTAAAAACAGAGAATTGTCTGATACTTAATTGTTTGTAACACTGTCAGTGCATACACCCAGTTTATGAAATATTTAACATTTTAATTAAAGAAAAAAACCAACAAAATCTTTCTTAAATCTTGTAAAATCTTGATTTTAAGACCTCTGGCATTGCCAAGAGGAAAAATAGCACATAAGGCATCATGTAGATCTCAACATCATGAACTCAGAGTGATAGCTCTGAGGACATGGGTGTCACCAGCTCAGGAGAAAGTGTCACAAGGAGGGCTCACTTCTCGTTATCTTAGTGCCTTACTTAATGCCTGGATTCTTCTCTTTACTACAGTGATTGGTCTTACATTCCTGAGGATCAGCAGAGAGTGCAGGAAAGCTTTTATTTCATGCCTCATTTCTTCCAATATCCTTGGAATGACTTACCTCACTCACCTTCTCCTGCCAGTGGTGGAAAAAGAAGAGAGCTGAAAACGAATTGATATTTCCTGTACAGGGATATATGGGTATAAACATCACAGCACCAGGGACACAGCAACATTTTCTAGCAACAAACATTTGGGTAAGGAACGTGGTTATCTCAGCTAATTAACAGGCACTTGGCTAGCCCACTGGTATGGACTGAGGGCTGGTGGGGGAGTTTAGTCCGTATTGATGTGCTTTAAAGAAAAATACTATTGATTTAATTAGAGTTAATTGATGGGTCATCAAGGAGGAAGGTTGCCTGCTTTCTATGTCCCAGACAGGCCAACATGCAGGCCCTGTCTGATACACTGCTGAATTGACACCGTGTCACTCAATCAATATCTCTATGACATTTGACATCCAAGTGTCAAGATGTTTTTAATGTAAGGTCCCCTCTCAAATGCAAGAAGGAGGCGTATGTGCCAATCACAGTTAGGCCACGGATCTGCCAAATCAGTAATTATTAATGAAAGCTACAGAGATTTTACTAGTGAATCAGTAGTGAAATACGCTTCTCTTTACATAATTACATGGTAAATCCTAACCATTTACTATATGAAAAGAAAAGACAATAATATTAATAAGAAAAGAATGAAATAGGTGCAATTCAGGAATAGGATCAAAGGCAGAGGAACAGACAGGGTCCTCCTCAGACACCAGCCATTGAAGAAAAAGACTGACCCTTTTTATACTGAGCATGACAAAGATGTGATGGAACATCCCGTTGGTCATTTTTGGGTCACTTGTCCTGTCTGCTCCTCCCCACAGGTGTGACCCCTTCACGCTTCCATTTCCGACCCTCCAACTTGGTCCATAACAAAGTAAGTTGACCCTGGTTGTTATAGCAATAAATATAAAGAAGAGCCTCTCTGATACCATCCCTTGTTATTCACTGTAAACATCAAATATTACCTGCTAGAAGTGGACACTGTCTGAAAAAATACGCCATTAATTCCAGAGAGTGCAGTTGGTTAGAAGAGACTTAACTGAAAAGTAAAAATACTGAAAAGAAAATTAGTTCTGTTCTATCTCAAACCAGGACACTTTTGTTCCATTTTCTGATTTTATTTTAAGAATTGTACCTGGAAAGCACCACCACTGTCCATAGTCGACAGGTAGCCAGTAAAAAATTTAATAATCTCTTTATAATTTCTTTAATGTAAAGTATAATATTGACCAATAAGTATAAATAATACGGTCACTGAAGATTTCCACAGTGAGCTTAAATTTAGTAGCTTGCATATTTTTACTTTAAATAACTTCCATCCACAGTGTCCTATCCCCCCAGCAGTCCATCCCAGCTTCTCATTATGAATGGTGGGCTGTGGTACCCAAAACCACATCGTTTGTATAGTAAATATTGTTCCATTGCCAAGACCCCTCCATTGTTGAGGGGTCACAGGTTCCACTGGAAAGCGACATTCTTGACAAGATCTCTGCTCAACCCAGCTCATTCCAAAAAGGGAAAAGGATGATAAAAGGGCCAAAAATTATTATGTCTATCTGATTCTGTCTGCATCCCTGGTACGGGTAAGAGATTGGACATGATAACTGTCTGTTGTTCTTTTTTTTGATGTAAGCTCACTAAATACATGCAAAGGTGAGCAGAAGTGAACTAATTCTGTACTTAAAACTGCGAAGCTGCAGTTCATGGGAGGTTGCTCTTACACCACACGTTAGACTTGAACAGTAAGATTACAGCGGTGTTTAGACCAGAGGAGAGTGGCAGAGCCATAGACAAGGGAGCCAGAGCGAAACATTTTCCTACAGTGACATGCCTCAAGTTAACTATGATGTGGAACCTCAACCTTTAGGCTTTGCCTACAAATTCGTTGACTCCCACTAGAGAAAAACCCACGAGAAAATAAGATTTAAAAGCCAGCAAACAAAAAGACAAACAAAATGTAAAACAGAACCACCCCTGTTTCTTTTTTGTCTCTTCTCCAGCCTTCCACATCCTTTTGTATTCTCTGTTGAAACCAGAATCAACTATGCAGTATTTATAGTGATGTTACTCTCCTGATAAAGTATTACAGAGGCTGTGGCAACAATCTAGGGCTCAGCAGGGAAGCTGCAAGACAGCTATTTTTGTAATGTTTAAAATTATACTAAATTAATAAAAATAAAATCTCCTGCCGGGCTTCCAGTTTTAAATAGCACATTGTGGTGTAAATGATCAGAGCATCAGGGTTCTGCTAATTTAGTACATATTATAACAGTGAAGACATTAAAAGATCATAGCATTTTTCATTTTAAAAACAACACTCTGTGAACTGGCTGAATAATTTCAATAGATTAACTCAGGAATTGCTGATATATGCTCAATGGGGAGAGGGAAATGGGAAACCTGGATATGGTAACTTTTAGGGGTTTGAAGGTACAAGTGTTTAGAACTCTGTCAGAGATGACTCTCTCTGTTCCCCAGATTGTAACAGTCTTAAGTTCTAAATTACTACCTCCTAAAATTAGAACAGTACTTAAAAAATAATAACTATATTTAATCTTTTATTAAAGCAAGATGAAATATATCCTAATAAAGCAAAAAAAAAATTGGTCACTTCAGAATTAGAGAACTTCCATTGTTTTATGTCTATCTGGAAAGCTTCTGCAAAGTGGCTTTAAAAACCCTACCCCAAAGCATACAGTGTGTTAGACAGTCATCAAGCAGATCTTTTGGAATCAGCTGGGAAGCACCCACTAACCTGTACAGTAGGCATGAGCTGAAAGCATTTAGCCAGAAGTTGGACAACGTGAAGTGCGAATGTGTGTGCGAGACGAGACCTAAGCAGAATAAAAGAGAAAGGTGATGACATACATTTTCATAGAAAGGACGTTAAAAATGCAAATCTCCAGTTGACAGTAAACCATATATTGGCTCCTTAGTTATCTAATATTGGTTAATATTGGAAACCTCTGATTTCCTTGTGGCAACTCATCCCTGGTAGAAAAAGACCAGAGTAACGGAAAGAAGTTGAGTATGAATGTTACTCTTCATGTACATGAAAGAGCTCTATCTGATTTTAATTTTTTACTAGACTTCCACACCCAGCTTTTTTTGTGAAACCAAATTCTGATTTACTAACCAACACCAGTTACAGGGGCATATTGTGGCATAGCCTTGTGAAAATCCCACTTTTTGGAGCTTCACGACTGTGTCTGCAGAGATTTTCTACCTCTCGGCATTTCTGTGCTTCCCTCCCAGCTGCTAGAGCAGGGATAAGTCATTTCCCCCCCTTTCCTGGAGGGCTACAAAAAGGGTAAATGGTTTTAGTCCGTAAGATATCTCAGGGATAGAGACTACAAAAGTTACATCTGTACCAGTGAGCAGACTGGGAGAAAGCCATGGTGCATGGGACAACTGATGCCAGCTTCCCTCCTCGCTCTCTGGAGCTGGGAGGCTGCTCTCAGCCCGGCTGCGAGCCACACTGGGCAAGTATTGAGCCAGTGCAGGTGCTAATTATTAAGCAATATGATAAATAAAGTGCCTGACTTCAGTTTGTACACTGGCTTTGAGTAATTTGTTAGTACAGCAAACTTAGAAAAGATAAGAGGGCACAGGGGAGGGAAAAGGACACGTATAGATGCCTAAAGTATTAGGTAGATAAACAAATACCCTCTTGACTCATATATCCCTTTTCTCTCCTATAAGGAAGCTGAACTTTTCCCAGAAAATCCACATCTAAATAAGTGCCCACTCAAATTTAACTGACTTTATTATTAAGAAAGGAATATTAATAACTAAGTAGTCTTTAAAATTGAAATAATATTTACTGCGTTGAACGCAACAGCAGGAGGTCAAATATTGACACAAAGCCATGTGGCGAGGTTTAGGTCAAACATATATCGACATAACCAAATAAAATTAAGAAAGCACAGGGAACAGTTTACAGCTCTAAAATGAGGAGAAAGACAATCAATGGCAAATGGTTGGTCAGTACTTCGACTTCCTTGGTTGTGGTGCTGTCTTCTTCCACTAGAACAGACCATAGTCTTTGTGTCCCAAGGCCTTGCCTTCCTACTGACTTGCACAGTGCCTACCATATTTTGGGTATAGCTGGAATATAAATAACTGCAAATAAGACACGACCCTGTGAACACACAGAAGGGCAAGCTAATGTACTTTTTTCAACTGCAGATGCTCAAGTATTACCAATCCTGGTGGTGCAAATGCATGGAGGAGACAACTTTCACCTTACCTCACACACTGGAATAACCTGTGTGATTGAATATTTTTATCTGTATGATAAAAATATCATCAAGCATCACCCTAAAAAAGCCTTTAGATCTGATGTGTTCCCTGTTGGAGGCTTCTGTCCATCCCACAGGCTGGTCTCCTGAGTCTTCATCATTATTCTGAAGCACTTTTTATTCTCTTCAACCCTTTTTAATCCCTGTTTCATTCCTTGTGCTGGCATGTATTCATATGGATTTTTTTTACAGTTATTAATTACAGATGATGTTTCTTTTTCACACTTGACCATGAAAACAGACTGAAATGGACATTTATTGAATAGAAATGCAATGCACTGCACTACCAGTTCATGTGCTGCTTAGGCAAATTCTGAGGCCTTCCTCCCCTTTCTACTGCCCCTGTTTCCCTGTGTCCATAATTTATTAAACTCAGCAGCTCTGTCAAAACCGTGAAACTATAGCTCAGCAGCACTAATTGCCACTTCCATCATTAAAACTGACCCATGCTCCCTTGATGCAACCTAACCAAAGAATAGGAAGACAGACAAAGGAATCTTACACTCCCTCAGACAAACAGCTACCACTGCATCCCAAGCTATCTCTTCTGAAAGAGAAATAAATACAAAAACTACAAACAACAGCAAAGAACATTGTCATATCCTGGGCTGTGAGCCTGCCTGTTTATTCAAAGGATGAGGAAAGTGATGGGAGGAATATCAAGGTGCAGAACTTACCATTTAGAGAAGGACATTTATTCAAGACACCAGCTTTGTCACAAGGATTCTGAGACCAGATGAGTGATGCTAAGAAAACACACTGGATTCTGGAGAACCTATCGTTCTGGAGAGTGTTACAAGCAAATTTTCAGATGCTATGTAGAATTATGCCCTCCATGGAAGTAGAACAGTATGAGACATTTGTGTGCATAAAACAAAGCATATCAAAACACAGTTTGTTTCTTTTGTCAACTGAGTAAGAGAAAGTTCATTTGTGAAAAACAAATACAGGGCTCACACAGGATTATTGCTGCTGTGACACTAGAAGCAAGAATAAAACATCTAGATAGAGCCCAAGTAGTAAAATAGCGTAGAAATCAAGCCAGCCCAGGTGCTCTCTGCTATCTCTACAACCTGTTTCCAAGTGACAGTATGTTTTCACAGTTCTTGCCAAACCCCAGATGATCCCACAACCTTTGGGACATGGTGATAAAAATGAGTTCTTACTTTCTATGTAGACATATACAGGAGGGAAAATGTCCTGCTCTCCACTGAGCTTTCAAAAATAGGAAAGAGATGAAATAAACTATAGAAATAAAATGTCACTGTTCACACGAAAGAGAGGTCACCTCTGGAATTCCTAAAATCTTTCCTAAGATCCATGCTATTCAACATACTCATAGGTAACACAGCGAATGGAGAGAAGACCTAGTATATTGGTAATGCAAACATATTATTACTACAAAAAAGGGAACGTGAAGAATTGAGGAAGGGCCTCCTGACAGTAAGTGGCAGAAATGGAGAATGATATTCAATGAAGCTAAAATTCCAATGGATAAGCTACACAGGGAACAGGAAAAATAAGTCGTCAGTCACAGCTGGGTGGAGAGGGGAGCACCCCTTCCAAGAGTAATCTGCCCCAGCTGCTGTTGCCTCTTTTCAGGTGAGTTAACTTTTCAGTAAACATGGACTAGGTGAATGGCAGAGATGAATGGGATTTCATTCTCTCAGTGGCTTTTAAAGCCAGAGTGACCTTGTACTATTATTCAGAGTTGAGATAAAAAAAAAACCTAAGCAAAACCAAACAAAGAAATTAAAGAAGCTGAAATCAGAATTTGATGTAAATAACAAAACCTTAGGACATAGCGATAAACTTGAGTTGGGTGACACATTTTTGTCTTCTGCCCAAGGAGGTTTAAATCTACAAGAGCAAAAGTAAGAAGTGCAAGCACTACAGAGGCAGAAATAATATTCCAGGGACTAGGTTATAAAAATAATACAATACTCTGTTCATAGCATATATTCACAAAACAAATACTTTGAAATATCAGGTTTTAGCATTTGTTAGAAATGTGTACACCCAAACAAAAATCTAAATCCATAACATGGATAAGGAAAGAGAAGATCTCACAGAGTAACTTGATTATGACATTCATAACCAATTCTCTATTCAGCATAAAAAAAGCCACAATATTACACTGGCAGAAAGGTATGTTAGGTAAATTAACAGTTATCTCAAAGTTGTATCTCAAGTTATATATCATAGCTAATAACCCAAAATACTATTATGCAGATCTACACTGCTATCCTAATTATCCTGTGTGTCTGCTAATATGATGACCATCTCCAGTGCTTTCTTAGGTTTTTTCCCATTTTTTTTCTCATATTTTTTTCATTTTAGCATATCATCCAACAAAATTAATAAATGCAAACATTTGTCATAGCTCTTTAGATTACTGTCTTTGGCCTGAGCACTGAAAACCTTCATTGCCCCAACTGTTTACTTCTGTCGAATTTGCACTCCCTCACAACCATTTCCATGAACAAGGGTATGTTTCCCTTCTTTATTTGGGTTTATCTCCTTAGCATCTACTTTTAACGATTTCTGATCTCTACTTCCAACCTACTTCATTTCATAAAGCAAATTACTTCGAATAAATAATTTATTTAAGTTCAGACTTTTCTTCCTGTTGTAGAATATCCATGAGGCAATTACAGTTATGTCTAATTTATTTGTTTTTGAAAGTATTTCCTAATTTTGTGTGAAGAATTTTAACCTGATGACCTAGTCAGGCAAGAACTTGGTCAATATTTTTAGTTAAGGCTGATGCCGATACCAATGCCCTGCAGCCAGAGAAATGTAGGAGTGTGAACCAAATGTAAAATATCCTGGCAAGCAGGATAGTAACTGGCTGAGGTAAAATGTTGTTCCATGTAAGTTAATGACAAGACCAAAAAATTTGGTAACCAAATTTACATTGTTCTTTGCAGAGAGGACACTATTACATTAGTATTAAAGTAGCATGATTGTAACCGCATGGCAACTGAAGAACCTGAGTACCGATTTCAACTCACACACGCCCACAAATAAAAAAATTTAATTCCAAATAATTACTGGATTGAAATTTTTTGTCTTCATGTCATAGGGCTATTGTATTGGTGCTGGAGTTAGAAACCTTTGAGTTGGAGCTTAGGACTTTTCCCTTATGGTGAGATCCCTAGAGAAGACCAAAAAGATATTCAACTTCAAATATCTAGATTTTCTGTTAATATAAAGAAGAACAGTCTTCTTTTTTTCTTGTCTTTTCTTTTTTTTTTTTTTTTTT